>NC_092589.1:78760000-78862500 GCF_047663525.1 Anas platyrhynchos
TCTGAAAACATGGTGGGAGAGTAGGTGGCAGGAAGGAGGGTAATATTTAGCTTTTCCTGGTCTTATTAGGATCCACAGCTGCCAGTGGATGTAGAAGGAGTGATAAGCTCTGGAGACCGCAATTCTCTTCCTAGCTTTGCAGTTGACCTTGCAGCTCTCCTAGAGCAAGTCACCTCTTCTCTGCCTTCCTGCATCTGTTAATATAAATAATGAGACTGGCTTCTTTCACAAAATACAGTATGAAAAGTATTAAGTAAAAGCTGTTTACATTTACACTATTTGCATTATTTGCTCCAAAAGTGACATAGTTATATTTTAAATAAATTGGACTAGACAAGAGAAGAATAGTTGAAATGCAAGAATTTGTCAGAAATGTAGACTATCTTACTATCTTGGCCTTTAGAAGAACACTTTTTTTTTTTTTTTTTTTTTTTTTTTGAGGACAAAAAGTAAAAAAAAAAAGTCTCCATAGAATGTTCAAAATTTCCTAGTCTTGAAGAAAGTTTTCTTTTGCTTCTCATTCATTAGTTGCTGAAGGCTGTTTTCTCTATGTTGAACGACTTATCCATTGCTACAATACTTCGGATTGGTAGTAAAAAGATTATTCTACCCTTTTAGATACACTGACGTTTAAAAAACTCTCTGTTCATAAAGTAATTGGTAGCTAAAGCTTTATACCTTTCATATAAGTTAATTTGCTAGGATTCCAGATTTGAAGTACAGTTTTCACTGGCATACATCTTCACAGTGCTCGGTCTAACTGAGTGCATGCTGAAGACAATTCAGCTTTGTGTTTTTTTCTCTATTTTTTTCAGTTTGGCTTCCACAAAAGCAAAACTAAGGGTCGAAGAATGCATTGAAAACATTCTGCTCTTTTTTTAACTTAACCTCTTCAGACTTCCTGTAGTCACAGTATCTTAAGATACACTGATGTTAGGCTCAGTATGGGAAATGGGACATTTACAAGCCACTGAAGCTGCACAATAGACCAGAGAAATACAGCATATCTTTGCCTTCCAGTGAGGTGCTCCTGGTATTTACCAATGGCCTCTCCAAGCTTATTCAGTGTTACATCAGATGCTTAAAATACTTTTTCTTCCAGATTTTCCTCACAGTGCCAGATCTTCATCAATATCTGTGCTCCCACTCTTTAAACTTACCTACATGACTATTGTATTGATAGCTTTAGTAAGCCTGTTTGCTGCATTTATAGATAAAGTGAACCAAAGCTAGAAGATGGAAAAACTGAAACAACACAAGACCAAAGTTTTGAGATATGTACAACTTTTGTGCTATGCTTTAATCCAAGTTAGTCTGATTGTATGTAAATTTGGATACTGTTTCACATTTTGCTGACAAAGATCATCTATTCATAATTTTAGCAAAGTTTAATTCTAAATAATTACAAATGTTTCCAAGCAACAAAATTCTGCTGAATTTAATGCCTCTAATGTTCTGCATTCTGTATCCAGATTCAAGATTTTCTTCCGCATGATAGGAAAAATACGATTGTGTTGTTTCTGGTTTCAGAAAACAGAAGAGGCTAATATTTTATTACTTTACAGTTCTCTGATACTTTCACTGTATTTCTATTGAACCAATCATATTCACCACCAGTATTCATTTTATGTGAAAAACTGAAATGTCCCATGAGTAAGTTCTGAGATCTTTTATGTGGTTACTGTTGCTAGGGAAACCACATCCTTGATATCCATGTGTCCAACATGTCAGTCTCATTTTGCATCTAGCTATCCATGAGCCAACATTGCAGCATGGAATAAAGGAAAAAAAAAAAAAAAAAAAAAAAAAAAGAGAGAGAGAGAAGTGAAAAACAAGACAAAAGAAGATGAAAACTGTTTCCTATCAAAGGGTATTTGCATAGCTGTTGAAGTTAATTCTGGGTCCTCCTACTTGCCTTGTATTTTTTTGTGTGTTTTATTTGTTTGTTTGTTTTGTTTTGTTTTTGAAAGACTACAGTTGCTTGCAGTGGACAGGGAAAACAGTTTGTAAAGCTGCAATAATAGTCCCTCATCAAACAGTAGACTATATTTGGTGCTAATCATCAGACAGGAAGCTGAGCCTTTCTGATGTTCCAGTGAGGAAAGTCAAGTCCAAATAACCATTCCTGAAAACATATTTTATGCAATATTCCATAAGACCAAAAACAAATGAACTATACTTAAAAAAAAAAAAAAAAAAAAAAACAAAGAGAGAGAGAGATAGAGTTTTCACGTGGGTCAACTTCTCAAGGTCATGCAGGTCCATTTGGGTGACTTCCCCCTCTTCTCTTGTATCAGCTGGACCACTGAGCTTTATGTCATCTGAAAACTTGTTGAAGGTGCACTTCATCCCACCACCATTGATAAAGATATTAAACAATACTGGTCCCAAGACAGACCCCTGAGGGACATCACTCAATGCTGTCCTCCACCTGGACACAGAACCATTGGCCACCACTCTCTGGGTGTGACCTTAAAGCCAATTCCTTATGCACTGAATGGTCCACCCATCAAATCCATATCTCTACATTTTGGAGATCAGGTTGTCATGTGAGACCATGTCAAAGGCCTTTCAGATGTCCAGATAGATACTAATAAGTACCAACAGATTAAAATATTCACACTTTCAGATGAGCTGTTTTTTCCTTAAGTTGGAAAATCTATATTCAACCAGAGTTCACTATGTGTTTTAACAAATAGCATAAAATAAATAAATAAATAAATAAATAAATAAATGCCTCCAAGTTCCTTGGAGGTTTTCAAGATGTGGTGGGACACAAAGCTGAGCAACTTGGCCCTCAAAGCTGATCTGCTGGGAGCTCAAGGTTAGTCTGGAGACTTCCTGAAATCCCTTCTAACCTGAATTTTATGATGCTAAAAGGGGGAGGATGATGAAGCACGTGACCTTGTTAACAGATGTATTAAAAACTCACATACCACAGATATTATGTTCTTATTCAATAACTGAGCCTAAAGGGCCAAATAGCATAGGATAATTTTTAACTTTTACTTAAGTAGGAAATACAGACTAAAGCTTACATTATTTTTAATAAAGACACTTCCGAAAAAAAAGAAAAAAAAAAGGAATTGTGCTAGTACTTGTAGACACAGGAGCTTCTTCAGTGCTAGATCCATTGTCTTTGACACAGTGTTCCACTGTTCAATGTCTACACATCTAAAACAAGATTTCAAAAGGCCCATGTGAACCTAATGAGGTTCAACAAGTCTAAATACAAGGTGCTGCACCTGGGCCAGGGCAATCCCAGACACAAGTACAGACTGGGAGAACTCATTGAGAGCACCCCTGCAGAGAAAGACTTGGGAGTTCTATTGGAAAAAAACCTTGACATGAGACAGAAGTGTGTGCTTGCAGCTTATAAGGCCAGCTGCATCATCAACAGAGGAGTGGCTAGCAGGTAGAGGGAGGTGGTTTTCCCCCTCTACTCTGCCTTTGTGAGGCCCCACTTGGAGTACTGCATCCAGGTCTGGGGCCCCAGCAGAAGAGGGATGTTGATCTGTCAGACCATGTCCAGAGAAGGGCCACAAATGTGATCAGAGGGCTGGAGGACTCTTTTTATGAAGAAAAGTTGAGAGAGCTAGGGCTGTTCAGTCTACAGAAGAGAAGGCTTCAGGGTGACCTTTGCAGCTTTTCAATACTTAAATGGAGCTTATAAAGAAAGACGAAGAACAACTTTTTGATCAGCCAGATAAAGACAGGACAAGGGGGAATGATTTTAAACTAGAAGAGATAAATAAATAAATAAATAATCTTTTATTCGTACGTGCACAGTCTTCACTGACATGATATCTATTCTATGAATCATTTAGTTACACAACATTTTGGTTAACACTTTTTTTTTTTTCTTAACACTCAAGAATGCATCATGTTCTGAAGACTGTTTATATATTTGTTTCCTCTTTTCATCATGTATTTATGAGAAATCTTTTATCCATCATCCTTATGCAGGGGTTATATCTGAAGTGAATGATGTCAGTGTATTCCTGGAGATTAGTGTAACCTTCAACTTAAAGCAAGTGCTGATGCTTAGTCCAAGTTGCTTCCAGGATTTACATTACTAAGAAAGATTGTATGGGAACAACAGTTGAATATGGAGTGGTAAAAGGGATTCAGTGTCACAAACATGTTAATATATGGCCAAATGGTCAAAAAGCAGATTATAAAGTTGTTTTCCATTTTATACACACACACACACACACACACACACAAAAAAAAAAAAAAAAAAAAAAAAGGAAAATAAATGCATCTGCTTTTAGAGTCTTGGAAACTGTATATGCTAACACAAAGTTCTTTCATTTTTTCATGAGCTTGCCTTGAAATGCTTGTTGAACATGATCTCTCACTCTATATAAGGCACTGGAAAGTGTCCTCAGGAGAAGAAACACCATGATATGGCAAACAGTTGGGTATACCACAAAGCTTTCACCTTAGCTGAAGTTATTTGAACAGGTCTTACCTCACCAGAGGTTTCATTTTGAATACAGGGCTTAGATAAAGCATTCCAGCAATATTTAGTCAAAAGCATAATGTTTTCTTCCATATTTTCTGCTAAAACTACAGATTTCCTTAGCTTCCGTAGCAGGTTTACGTGGCAAGGTTTTGGTAGCAGGGGGCCATAGGGGTGGTTTCTGTGAGAAGTATCTAGAAGCTGCCCCATGTTTGGGAACGGCCCCACTGCTGACCAGAGCTGAGCCAATAAGCGATGTTGTTTTGCGCCTCTGTGAGTGCATATTTAAGACAGGGGAAAAAATGCTGTGCCACACACAGCAGCTGGGAGAGTGAGAGGAGTGAGAAACAGCCTTGCAGGCGCCAAGGTCAGTGTAGAAGGAGGGGGAGAGGTGCTCCAGGCGCCGGAGCAGAAGTCCCCTGCGGCCTGTGGTGAGGACCATGGTGAAGCAGGATGTCCCCCTGCAGCCCATGGAGTACCACGGTGGAGCAGGGTTTCATGCTGCAGCCCGTGGAGGAGACCACGGTGGAGCAGGTGGCCCTGCACCAACGGAGGCTGCCGCCTGTGGAAGACCCCTGCCGGAGCAGATTCCGGGCCGGACCTGTAGCCCGTGGAGAGGAGACCACACAGGAGCAGGTGACCTGGTAGGAGCTGCTGCCCGTGGGGGACCCAGGTTGGAGCAGTTTTCTCCTGAGGGATGGACCCTGTGGTACGGACCCATATCTGGAGCAGCTCTGGAAGAGCTGCTGCCTGTGGGAAGCCCACGCCGGATCAGTTCGTCAAGGACTGTATCCCGTGGGTGGGACCTCACAGCACAGGGGACAAGAGTGACCGAGAAGGAGCGGCAGAGAAGTGCTATAGACTGACCATAACCCCCATTCCCCCGTTCCCCTGCGCCGCTCAGGGGGAGGAGGTGGAAGAGGGTGGATGGGGGGGAAGGTGCTTTTGGTTTCTTTCCTTTGTTTCTCACTTCTCTAGCTTGTTAGTAATAAGCAATAAATCTTACTGTCTCCCTATGCCGAGTCTGTTTTGCCAATTACAATAATTACTGCATGATCTCCTTGTCCTTATCTCAGCCTTTGAGCCCTTTTCATCCTATTTTCTCCCCATTCCTCTTTGAGGAGGGGGGAGTGAGAGAGCAGTTGTGGTGGAGCTCAGCTGCCCACTCGAGCGGAACCACCACAGCTTCTAAGAGAAGTCATAAAATAGTCATGGAGCCTGCACAATTAAGTAAATAGTGTTTGAGATCCAAATTTGAATAATTTTTCCCTCATAAATTTATGCTAAATTTATGCCCCATTTTTAAACAGGATCTCTGCAAGTTCTTTGGGATAACTTTTCCTTTGTCAAAAAATTTGGGAGCCAGTGGTTTTGATTTCATTCCAACTTGAATGTCTAGTGAGCATCTGCCAATTGAACTCCATCCAGCACTCCTCCAGTAGTAAAATAATCAATAGCAATAGAAGTAATAGCTGAGTATCAAATTGAATGAAGGTTTGTATTCTAACCTGATGACATCAGTACTCAATAATTCCTGAACCTTTCAACTCCCAGGCAGAAATTTTCAAACTTTTACCTTTGGTAAAAAATGTATGTATGTATTGGCCTTTTTTTTTTTTTTTTTTTTGACTTTGCCTGGAGTTTTCTTATTATCTTGTAAACTTTTGAAGAAGCAAAAAGATTAGGCTTTTCAAGCATGTGAAAACTGAGAAAAGACACTCTTGACAGTAAACAATTACCATGACTTTTTTTTTTTTTTTTTATAATCACTCTACCGCCAAAACAGCTGGGGGATGAAAGTTTAAATTTGGCAGGAAAATAACACTAAGGAGAAGTGCTTTTGAGTGTTCTGGAGAAAATTGGTTTTGATGTAATTTAGTTATAAGCATTTGAGACTCCATGTACTGAGCATGTAACACTAGTTCTCGTTAAGTTTCATAGGTCTTGTCTTCAATGGAGAATTGGGTTTGTTTAGCTGTTGAGGTTGCATCTAGGGACATTTTTGTTCCACTTTATTTCAGAGAACACCGCTCAGCCCTCTGCAGAGGGGTATTCCCCAGAAATAGATCTAGTGTAACTTTACTGCAGAACGAAAGTGTTTATGGGTCAAAATGCTGTCACTAATTCATATTATAATTTCAAATGGACTGTAACATCTCACTTTTGTGCCTATTACTCTCACAATAAGGTGGTGTGCTTCACTTTTGTCCTTTATTTCTGGGAAGTTAGTCTTTTAAAAATACATGGTTTTCAAACATAAGAGCTATGTTTTGAAAGTTGCAATATTTTTGTCTTTTCAGACACATACTGTTCTCTCAATCCTGAAGTGTTCTTTTACATAAAACAGATTGCTCGGAGGCATGCAGATGACTTTAAATATTTCTGCACTTCACAGTGAATTGCTCGTTCACCTGAGTGTTTAACTATGTCAGTGTGTTCAGCATTATCATATTTAATTGAATAGTTCAACAAGATAATATGCCAGTGCACACACAATTCAATGCATTATTGGCTTATAATAAATAAGGCAATTCTCAAATAAAACACAGGGGACTTAGCAAGAAGAAATTATGTATAAATGAGAGAGATATGAATGCATTGAGGGTTTACTAAAGGCTGATAACTTATCAATTCTTAACAAATTCATATATTTGTAGGAAATAGGACCATGCAAGAGAATGCATTTAAATACCATAATTAAGACAGATAAGTGCAGTTTCCAGTCTTCCTACCTTGTCATTGGCCTGTTTTATATGCCTGTATCATATTTGAACTTAAATGTGTAGAACAGTTAAACATGTTCCTACTGAAAAACTTTAAATTTTAAAGACTTTGGTCTTTGTCCTTAAATGCCCTTTTTAAAGGAATATGCTGGTGTCAGCAATGCAGTTATTTTGTGTTCTTTGCCATCAATCTGCATGGTCATTTCTTGTTGTAAGGTAATACCAATACTGATCTAAAAAAAAAAAAAAAAAAACAAAAAAAAGGATGCTGAAAAATAATTCTTACAGACACAGTTCCTGATCTCTCTGTGAAACTTTTGGAGATATAGACTACATCATTGCTCAAAGATATCTCTAGATCTGTGGAGTATGAAAGACAGTCCCATATGTAATGTATATGAGAGATGGAAATTCTATTTAAGAAACTACTTTTTTTCCACCCTTTGTAAATCCGACTATTTAAGAAACTTACCTTTTCCATCCTTTCTACTGTACACTGTGAATCTTGTTGCTTTCAGTTAATAAAAATAAAAATGTTAAGGGAAGGGGAAATTTTCAGCTAAATATCAAGCATCCTGAAATCAGAAATTCTGCTTTTTGTTTTCTAAGTAAGTGTTTTGGTTGTCTCAATGTGATTACTGTCAACTACTAAAACTCCCTGGCAATATTACTGATCCAGTGATGCACCAGGAATTTTTGCCTTAACAAGTTGCTGAAATAAGCAACTATTTCAGCATTAGGATTATTATTAGATCTATGGAGATATGGAGATCTTAAGCATGAATAATATTTCCAAAATATACCTTCTCTGATGTTACACAGTTAAAGACCTAGGCTTGCATGTCTGAACTTCTGGCAGTAAAAGAAAAATAATCACAAAGAAAATAGATATTTTTCATCAAAAATAGTTTTGTTGAAAACAAAACATTTTGTCTCAGAACGTTGCAAATAAACATTTCACAATAGCATATAAAATCATAGAATCATTGAATGATTTGGATTGGGAGGGACACAAAGAAAATACAGTGTAATAAAACTGAGCATATATCCTGCTTAGGGTCACAATTATGGATAGTGTAATTGTAGGGTCACTATCATAGGGTCACAATTACAGTGATGTTCATGGCAAGTTTTTCCTCTAGAAAATGTTCATTTTATACCTTTCTTTTTTTGAATAATAAGGTGTGAATAAGGTGTTCTTATAGTGTAATTTATTGCATATACAGACAAGAATAAACATGCTGGGACATGACTTAGGCTGCTAGTGTACTTCCTAGTCAGTCAAAGATGAAATGCATGTGAGTTGTGTATAAATAGCATACTGGTTGGCACTGAGTTTACCACTCTGTTCTGTGCACACTTTGGGTGCCACATCTAAATAAGTCTACTGCAGACATGCATGTTTATATTTGTCTATATATATACTACACTGTCTAGATAATCTGTGACATATATGTTCATATATATATGAACTCTCCCTCTGTGTATATATGCAAATATATTCATAGGAATTTTAGCTATAAGGTTTGTTGGAATATTTAAGGAGAAACCACTTCCTTGTATTTACAAGCAAACTTTATTCCTCAAAAAATATTGACTGGTGTTTTGAGTCCTCTTTTTAGTTATACAGTCATGAGAAAAAATATAAACAGTATATTTCCCAGAGTCACGATGCAGCCTATTGCCACAGAAGTTTACCCTTTCCATTTGGTTTCACAGATCAGAATGGAGAACTGATTTGCACCTGTTGTATCATCTGTTGTTCAGTTGGTCCATATTGGCTATTGAGTCTAAAATTCTATGCACCAGTGAAGTGATCTGGAGATTTTTTTTTCCGTACTTCACCCAACAAAATTAAGCTATTTTTGCATCACTGTAATTCTACAACAATGATGTGTAAATCTAAATTACACATCCCATATAATTCTGGAGAAATAAAATTCCATTTGCTTACATTTTCTTTCAAAATTCTTTAGTCAGAAAACACTGGAAGGTTATTTGTAATCATCTAAGCAACGACATCTTGGTACAGCCTTTAAGGGGACAAGGCAGAAAACTAGCTACTTTTAAAAAGAGTCATGATTATCCCAAATTAAGAAAAATGTTGTTTTTGCAATAAAAGAAAACAAGAAACATTGACATGAAGTTCTTCTAGACATCTTCCTGCTGTGCAACATCTAAATGTCATGTGCTAAGCTTTCTATGATGCTAAAAATTCAATCATAGTACTTGTATCCATAGGATGCAGTTTTTGTAAGACAGATACATTTAGTAACTAAATGCTGCACTCGTAATTTACATGCAAACCATAACAACTTTTTCCCCATTTTCATCTATTCTTTATCTTTTTAAATAAGTCATTTCATACGTATTTGATCAGCATATAGGTATGGATACTATATTCTTTGTAAGTATGAGTCAAAAGTTTTCAGTGATACATCCAAAAATAATGTAGTACAACTGGCAAGTTAACAGGCAAATTAACAGTCAATTTCTGAACTAGAAAACATAACTGTTAATTAGAGCTACGGGCATACATGTAAATGGTTCTTTCTCTTTTACCACCTGGTTTATTCATTTTAATCTCAGTCAATAGTATCATGACTTAGGATATTCAAAGTTAAGCAGGGGAAATTCAGTGCAACGATCATTAGCCAGTCAGATGAATATATGACTCCAAATCTGTCATAGTCATCTTATTTCAACCCTTTAATTCCTCAAAATTTCATTTATCTGTATTCTAGGAGGTCATTTGTAGATAATGTGTCAACCAATATATTTTGAAAGTTCTTACTAAGCCATAGTGTTAACTACCCCTTTGTTTTATTTTGAAATGAAGCTCTGTATTAAGATCTTGAAAAACAGACTAAAAACATTTTGGTGATGTGATTTTAGCCTATAAGAACAAACAATGAGATTTGTTTTTCTTCTTTGGCAGACACAGTCCACCTTCTGAACTGGAAACTGAGGTATTAAAGCAAAATGGCATGTATGGTGGCAGTATTTTGCCTATTGCTTCCCAAAATGTTCTGGGTATGTCTGAAATATTGTTGGGTCTGCAACTGAGATCAGAGAATGCATGGTAAGGTGGGAACACTCTGTGAGTGTGCATTTAAAATTGTTCCAATTAACTCCCACATTGCAGCTCATTCAAGAAATTAAATAAAAGTAGGTGAAGAAGGGGAGGAGAGAATAAAATCAACTTCATAATCTTGGATTAAATGTGATTGATTGTTGCTTTTAGTAGCCTGCTGAGCTGTTTTTTGATGTTTTGTAGTAAATTAATAAATAAACAAGGCACTATCTCTCAAACTGAAATTTGGCAGAAGGCATTTAGTCCAGATCAATTAATGTCAGAAAATGAAAATCACAGAGTAATGACACACCTTTTAAAATAACATCTAGTAAATGTGGCTTAAGCTTTTAAACAAGTCAAAATTTTCTGAGCTTAAAAAAATCTGATCCCCCTTATTTTAATTGAATTTTTAATATTTTTAATTTACATTCTAGATGATAGGTTCCCCTCTACTTAGTTTGTACTGTTTTTGTCTGTGAAACAGGACTTGCAAATTAGGTGCTCTGAGCTACATCACAGAGCTGCAGCCACAGCTTCAGCTATAGTTGCTGTAACAATTTTTCTCAAAATAAGTTTTAAAAACAAACTTGTTTTGGGGAAGTGAGCACCTAGAAAGCTGAATGAAGAGATCAAAAAAGCTTAAGTCAGTAACTCCAAAATACCTTTGGATGGATTTGAATGTCTTCACCAGTCCTGGTGACAAGCAGTTCTTGACCACACCTATATATTCATGTTTTCCAATATCAATGCAAGGGATGATTGAAACAGGAAATGGTAAGAAAGGGAGATAGCAGACTGAATTCTGAGGCTAGTTTTCCACTGGTACAAAATTACGGAATTAGCAGATGTGAAGACAACAGATCTCTACTAAAAGTTGTATAAGCTCAGATGTATTTTGGTTTCAAAATAAACTACAGAAATGATAATAGTCATCTTGGAGAAAACAGGTCTGCACAATTTAAGAATAAGCAGAACCAGAAAACTTACCAAGGATGTCCTTCTGCTTTATTCTATGTATCTACCCCAATGAATATTATCCACATTTTCAGTATGCCCAAATAATGTTTGGATATGTACAACATACCTGCATAACATCATATCCACTCTAATACAATTAAGTACATAATATATAGGTTAGACACTTCTAGATTAAAAATATTTAGACGTTTATATTAACATATATAAACATCTGTTAACATATTAACATCTGTTCAGAATTAGTGGAAGACAGAATTTGAGAAAAAGTGTGTCAGAATTCCCCCTGGTATAAGTGATCCTAGATCAGCCATGGAAAATATACATGATTAAGAACTGTTTCATTATACATTAACAACTTGTGGACATCTCCTTTGATCAGAAGCCTGAGTGCAAATCGCCCTCATATCAAGGGTTTATGCAATGCAAGCCTATGTTTTCCCTCTTTACAACAGTGAATTTCAGTCACTATGAATTAAATGGAAGACTAAAACTAACTTTTGTGGATAAGCTGCAACAGAAAATCTATTTATGTTATTTCACACCTAAATGCAAGATGATGAGAAGCCTGGAGTTGAGGGAGGAGACCATCATTTGTGCAAAATGGAAAAACTTGACACATAAAATACCTGGCTTGCTTTCTTTTGAACACCATCCCAAAACTGCTGTTTCTCTCTTGCTGGAGGACATCAAAGTGATGTGGTACAGAAACATTTACATTCTTGAAAAATGCCCCTCTCCCTCCCCCCAGAACATTTTTCTTTCTTCAAAATGATACTTATTCTTAACAATTCACTAATTCTCTACAATATTCATCTACTTGAGACTAAGATTATACCCTAGGAAATGAAGACTCTTTTGAAAGCATACTGGTTCCAAATCAACTTGCAATACAACCAGAATAAAAGAAATTTGAGCTTAAGCCAAAGGAGCAACATTGGAAGGTTGAATCAAAGGATGACATAGACATTAAATGTTGATTAAGTATTTAGTAATTCCTTGACTCCATGTTGATTTGAGTATTTCTTGTGTCATTTTTATTGGTCTCCCATGTCCCAGTGTACATCTCGTAGTATTTTTGTTTTCACTCAGTTATAAACGCTGTTACTTTTAATGTATGATCAGTACTAATAAATCAGCAAAACAGCTACAGTTGTAGCTGTTTTACACAATACACAAAATACACAAATCAGTGTATTTTTTCTTTACCACTGAAGTTTACAATAATGAACGTTATGCAGATATTTCAAAAAATATTTCCAGTATGTTAGTTTAAGCATTGCAGATGCATGCTCATGAATATATAAAGACAGTTTCATATCAACTGATATAGACAGCCCCACGTGCTTGTCAGAAAAAAAAAAAAAAAAAAAAAAGTTCATTCAGAAAAATGGGTAATGCAGCTATTGTTGCACATCTGATACTGGGCTCCTTATCTACATTAGAACAGCTCCAGAGAGATGCTCAAAGATGCAAAGCAACTCAGGATCCTTTTGCATTTTCCAGGCTTAAAGGTTGATAAATTTACTTAGTCTCATAAATTCTTTTGAAAACTGACACTCTATCACTTGAGCTTTCCATGTCTGAACACATTTTTTCCTGCAGGAAGGTCAGGACTTGACCTTTGAAGTCAGTGGAAAATAGAAATTTCTTAAATATATTTGCCATTTGAAAGATCTTCTAATTAATAATAAATAAAATAAAAACAGAATGTCATACTCATGCACTGATATTTTGGATTGTCTTTCATAATTGCCCTGGAGGACTCATTACAGGTAGAAAACTGATATTTCTTAAAAATAAATAAATTAATTAATTTAATTAAACGTTGTTTTCAGAAATTAGTATTATTTTATTCTCACATCTAGGTCATTCACTTTTATTCTGTTGTTGGACTGATTAGCTTCAGATTCTGATATGCTGAAGCTGTACACAAATGTATTATTTGTTCTCTACAAATTCTAAGATTATCTGTGTGTCTTTCTCTCCTTTAATTCAGACATCTCAAAGTAAGGCATCAGATTCCATTAAAGCACAGAGAGGATGGTATTTTAACCAATAATTTATGACAATATACTCCAATCCAGTCTGTGTTTTATATAGAGGAGCTATACTATATAGATAGGTGAAACTGCACCTCCGCATTCTTCAAACAGCACTGTGGTATGTAGGTTTAAAAATCAACCACATTTCTTGAACAAAATGTATAAAGATGAAAAATCCTACTCATCAGGTTTCCAGAGCATGGAGGTTATATTTCACTTCTAGGTTCCAGATTGTTCTCTCTGACACCCATATACTCCTCAAAAGGCTCAGGTTTCACAAGAAATTAGTTTTCATTCCAAGGTGTGGTTTTGATGTCTGTATTAATCATGTTACAAAACTGTTTTATTACTGTCCTAGAATAATTTCCAACCTATAGACAGTTCTTCTCTTGGGGATGCCAAGACGCTCATGTCTTTTATTTTTCACCTGGGTTACGGCAATTCATTAGTTGTTGGTCAACTTGTCACTTTCTGTTTTACTTTCTTACAGCTGGTGCAAAATTTGGCTGCTTGATTGCTTACGAAGTTTCTAATTATATTACTGCAATAATGAAATATTTCACTAACCTCTTGTGAAACAGCAGATAGCTTTTAAAAGTTTACTTCTAACAAATAAATATATTTTTATATATATTTATATAATAAATGTATATATATTTATATAATATATATAAAAGGTCATATATTGTGTCACTATAAAAAGACCATTTCCTCTCTCATTGTCTTTTTCTGGGTGACAGGAGCTTCAGCTATTCTTTTTTAATTGTTCATTTGTTTGTTTTGTGTGTTGTTTTTTGTTGTTGTTGTTCAAAGTATCTTAGAAATGTTAGATTGCACAGAATCTTTATCAGATAAGTATTTCTTTCTCATTTTTATGATTTTTCTTCTTTCTGCTCCTACTGATTAGTTCTAAAACACAGCAGGTAGCAAAAAGCATGGCTGTCCATACATTCACTGGCATCAGAAAGTAGAATATTGCTTTCATCAGACACCAGAGACTTTTCTTATCACTAAGATGGCACAGGTAGCAATGAGAGATGTAGTCTATCACTTTTTCTGAAAGGAGTTTTTAAAGTCTTGGTGGCTCCAAGACTGGTGCCACCAGCAGAACTTCGGTTTGTTGATCACAGGAAGGTCTACATGACACCAGGCCTGCTGACACCAGATGGGATGCACCTCTCTCAGAGGGGGAAATGAATTTTTGCCCAGGAGTTAGCAGGGCTGATTGATAGGGCTTTAAATTAGAGTAGAAGGGGGAAAGGGATAAAACCAGGCCTGCCAGTGATAATCCATGGGATAATACGCCAAAATCAGAGGGATTGTGTGCTAGTGAGGTCCTTTGGTGTACTCCATGAGGTGCTGTGTACAATGAGGCACATTTGAAGTGCTTCTACACCAATGCACGCAGCATGAGGAACAAGCTAGAGGAGCTAGAAGTCTTGGCCCAGTCCCAGAGCTACAATATCATTGGCATAAATGAAACCTGGTGGGATGAGTCCTGTGACTGGTGTGTTGCAATAAATGGTTACAGGCTCCTGATGAGGGACAGGCAGGGCAGACAAGGTAGGGAGGGTGGCACTGTATGTAAAGGACAGGCTGGACTGTGTGGAGCTTGCAGTTGGTGATGGCAAAGTTGAGAGCCTCTGGGTAAGGATTAAGGGACAAACAGATAAAGGGGATGTCTTTGTGGGAGTCTATTACAGACCACCCAGCCAGGATGATGACACCAATGAATTATTCTTTGAGGAACTAAGAGACACCTCAAGATCAACTGCCCTTGTCATTATGGAGGACTTCAACTTGCCAGACATTAACTGGGAATATCACACAGCTAATACAAGCAGGTCCAGGAGGTTCTTAAAGCACCTCAATGTTAACTTCTTGCAGGTGCTAAGGAAGCCAACTAGGAAAGGTGCCCTGGAGAACAGAGTCTTGGGTGAGGGGAGGGGAAGGGGGGAGTGGGAATTGGCGGCCATCTTCTTGCTCATAGTGACCATGAAGCGGTTGAGTTTAAAATTTTTCATGACAGAAGGAAAACAGCCACCAAAACTTCAACCCTGGATATAGGGAGAGCAGACTTGCAGCTGCTCAGGGAACTAGTTAGTAAGGTCCCTGGGAAACTGTTTTTGAAGGCATCAGCGTCCATCAGTGCTGGTCAATCTTTAAGCACTGCCTCCTAATAGGATAGGATCAGGCAATTGCAAAATATCAGAAGTCAAGCAGGCAGGGCAGAAGGTTGGCTTGTCTGACCAAGGATCTTTGGATCTTTTTCTACAGCTTAGGTACAAAAATGAAATGTTAGGGTGCTGGAAGCAGGGTCAGGCACCATGGAAGGATTACAGGGATGTCATTCACCTTTGTAGGGAGAACTTGTGCGTCCAAAGCCCAATTAGAGTTGAAGCTGGCCAGGACTGTTGGAGACAACAAAAAGTGATTATTTTTTAATATGTAAACAGAAAAAGGAGAGCCATAGGTCCACTACTTGTTGGAGATGGTCACCTCACAAACAAGGATGTAGGCAAAGCAGATACATTTAATGCCTTCTTTGCCTCTGTCTTCAACACCGATGATGGGCTTCAGGTCCCCGGGTGACCTGATCTAGAGGACCATGATGGTGGGAATGATAAACTCCTAGCCAATCCTGAACATGTGTGAGATTTGCTGCTCCACCTGGATCCATACAAGTCCATGGGGCCTGATGGGGTTTATCCCAGGATGCACAGAGATCTCGCTGACATCATCGCAGGACCTCTCTCAATTATTTTTCAACAGTCTTGTGAATCTGGAGAGGTCCCAGTAGACTGGAAGCTGGCAAATGTGGCAATTTTCAAGAAGAGCAAGAAAGAAGACCATGGCAACTACACACCTGTCAGTCTCAGGTCAGTGCCTGGTAAAATTATGGAGAAGATTATCCTGGGAGTTATCAAAGCATACCTTGGGGACAGTGCAGTCATAGGTCACAGCCAACATAGGTTCACGAGGTCCTGCTTAAGAAATTTAATTTCCTTTTATGATAACATCACCCATCTAGTCAATCAAGGGGAAGACAGTTGATGTAATCTTTTTGGATCTCAGTAAAGCTTTAGATATGGTTTCTCATAGGATCCTACTGCACAAAATGGCCAGCATACAGCTGGTCTGACAGCTTCCTCACAAGGGGTAGTAGAGTGGCAGGTGCCTCTCTCTTCTCAGCAGTGACCAGCAATAAGACCCAAGGGAACGGATTCAAGCTGCAACAGGGAAGGTTCAAGATGGATGTTAGGAAAAGGTTCTTCACTGAAGGGGTTGTTGCGCACTGAAAGAGTCTCTCCAGGGATGTAGTCATGGTGCCAAGTCTGTCAGAGTTTAAGAAGTGTTTCAACTATTCTCTCTGACATATAGTCTGAATTCTGATTTTTGGGTAGACCTGTGAGGAACCAGGAGTTGGACTTGATGATCCTTGTGGGTCCCTTCCAACTTGGGATATACTATGATTCTATGATTTTATGATTAAAGGAATAAGAATGCTACAAGAAAATAATTGAAAAATAAAAAAATATATATAAAAAACAAATCTTAATAGAATTTAAGCTTATTTTTCATGAGTTTTCAGAATGATTTGAACTAAAACTTACAGTAGAAGACAGACCTACCAACAAGCTGAATAGTGTAGTTCCTAGGTTCATTTACAAATGAAACCTTGGAGAAATCTGTCTACAAGTACAGTGGCAAGGCTTTAATTTATTTGCTTACAAAAAGCTCCCTGCAATATTTAACTAGTCAGTAATTAATAAGCTCAGCTGTACTACATCACAAGTCATGTAGATAGCAGAGGTTGAATCAAATGAATGCAATCATGCTGTTATGCATTCAAGATAATTCCACATTTTAAATAATGCATAGTTATGGTCATCCCATCTTATAGAAATCTTAAAAAGAGAATGAGAAGTTGGAATAACAAGCACTTGAAATGAACTAGGACTTTGTCATTTGGGTAAAAGATACCATAAATAAATAAATAAATAAAAAGATAAAGGCAATGACAAAAATCTGTAAAACCAATAAAATGCCTTTAAAAAGGTGATGAGGGGGCACTTATTCATCAATAAAATTGTCACGCATCAAAACAAAGAAAAGGAAAATGTGTTTTATAGAAAACACAAAGAAATTTTGGAATCTGACGCTACAGTGTATTTTGGAGGCCATCAGTTCCAAGTGCATTCCAATGGCAGATCCTAGAGGACAACTCCTTTTTTAGTTCTTGAGCACAAACATTCTAACAAAACTTGCTACTAATTTCTAATGTGCTGGAAGCTCAGATGTTTACCAAATAGAGGATTGTCAGTATTCTGCTTCCAGTACTTTCCCAAAGCATCGCCTGCTATACCTTTATTCTTTATTCTGTAACCTATATTGTTACAACCACTCTGTAGTTCTAAAACACAAATAGGACCTTGCTACTATATGCAGAAGCATCAATTTGTGAAGAAGATTACGACTATGCCAGTGAGATAATGCAAAGGTAACACAGACATGCCTGTAGTCACAAATAGAAATCAGTGTTAAACTTACATTAAAAGTCACCAGAACCAGGAAAGGTCAGATAGATATGAGTGCTCTTGCAGTAAATAAAAATTGTTGTGCCTTCTCTCTTGTCAAACCTGGCTGCCGAATTCTTATTACACATTACAATTACTTCTGAGATGGAATACAGACTTCATGCATTATATTTATTTCACTTCATTTGCATGTTAAATACATAACATTTGCATTTCTACTAAAGCACTGACACAAACTAGTAACTCAAAAGATGTACTTTGATTGGAACTTGTAATTATAACACGTAGGAGAAGTAAGATAAATTCTCAACGTATACTGAGAATTCTGTACAAGGGGGCCAGTGCTGCTTCACTGAATCATTTCTAAAGAGCACTGTAGAGGAGTGAAAATGAAGAGAAAAGAGATCCAACAGCCAAAGGGAGACACAGAAAGAACAGTTTTAAAAGATAAGGAAAGGCTCATAAAAAACAGGACTGGCTGAAAAAATCTTTGAGAAGAGCTTCAACTTCAGGTAGTCAGCTAGCTGACAGGAATTGGACATGTAATCTCTAATAACTATTGACATATAAGAAATCAATACAGTTTTGAAATGTAATTACTGAGCAATTTACAAGAAAAAAAAAAAAACTTTTGGTATAGGAAATCTATTGCATAGGAAATGTTCTTCTGTGCATGAACTTACAAACGTTCTCAATTCAAAAACATGTTTCAAAAATGCATCATGAAACCACAAAATATTTACTTTAAAATATGGTTTAAATATGGTTTACAAGTAAATTAGTCATGCCTGTGAAAGGAAGAGAAAAAGATGAGAGCAGATTCTTCCATGCTCTTTTTTTTTTTCCACCCAAGTGTTCTCACCAAATGAATGCCACGTGTCAGAATGAACAAGAGGTTTCTGCTGATAACCTGAGCTACACAGAAAATACTCCTGCAAGCTACTGAGCTGAACTCCAAGGTACCACTACTTTTAACTACCTCTTAGCAGAATCCCTACTCCATTCATTAGGTAAATGTCATGTACTCTATACAGTAAAGTTAAGGCAACAGAATCTGCTAACCTGAAAGTTATGATAAAAAAATAATTCTGGAGTGCCTTAGAAATTTCCCAGAACACCATTATATTTCATATTATACAGAGCACAGGTATGAAATGTCAGCTATTTAAATTGCTCTGTTCTGTCATTTCACCGGCTGCTGCATTTGCTACAACAATGTTTAAAACCTTGTGGAGAACTCCTCTTTCCAGAATGAGGTCCTCTTGCACTGAATGTGCTGCAGTAGTTGTGCATCACTTCAGCATAAAGAGTGAAAACAGAAGTTCTGACATGACTTACATACCAATAAAAATATTTGCTAGTAACCAAGGATGTGATACTCCTTGGCAGATGCATTTGAGGTGAATGTATATAGGCAGAAGAGGCCAGAAAATTTGGCATTATTTTAACTTGCATGTTTTATGTACTTCAGAAAGAAATTACAATGACTATTGCTCCTATAACTCATTCCATCAAAAATATTTATGTCATCCACACAAAATTATAACAATGCAGCTGTCCTGGAAGAAATCCAAGACTGTGTTATTCAGCTGTCACTAAAAAAGACCCTGGAAGGTTCAAAACAGCAAAAAGGCAGGATAGCAGGTTGGCAAATGTACAGTAAAGAGGGTTTGGATATATCTGACACTGTAAAAGATTGAATACTGAAGAAGAGGGAGAGGTTTACTTTTGTTATTGTTGTTGTTAGTTTTTGTTTTTGTTTTTTTTTTTTTGTTTGTTTGTTTGTTTTTTGCTTTGTTTGCTTGCTTTTACTTTGCTGTGTTTTTCTTGCAGTACCTAAATTATGGTAATTCAGGTTTGTCTTAAAAGATTGCATTTTGAATTCTGTGATATTAAAAAAAAAAAGAGCCAATAGAAATAACTACAAGGAAATTACTAATTCTTGTCAAACTCCTTTCAAATATTGATTGAGTCCATCAGTACGAACCATATTCTTACTTTTGATAAATGTAGTTTCACTAAAGCTGTTGGAAGGATGTCTTCTGCATTGTCTTCTCCCAGCGCATCTTAAGTATGCATTATGCATTTTTGACAAAATAATCTTTAGATAGGAATTGCTGATTTATCAAAGTAATTATTTTTGTGGGAAAGTAACTTTTTCAATAATATCTAGTTGGAGGTATGTAGGGAAAAAATGAGCTAGGTTGTCATCTCAAATTACACATCAGTTAAACTGCATATTAGGAAGGTGAGATAATTCAGGCCAAGGTACAGATGCAAAATATTATAAAATATTTATTCATAAATAATTATTGGATAATATATAAGAAAAAAAAACACTTCTGAATAACTAATAGTCTATTGGTTGGGGTATCTACATGCGAAGCAAAGAGCATATATGCAGGAACTTAGATTTTTATACGTTATACTTCTAGTGACCTCTCTTCCACTAGTCTAGTCAGACTTAGGTATGTTTTTCCAAGTAGATAAAGTTCAAAAAAGTTCAGAAAGGTTTATGTTTTGTCTTGGCAAGGACTGGTATTCTTTGGAAATGCTTCAAACTTTTCACTAAACACAAAAATGATTTCCTACTCCATCTGACTCGGAACAAAACCTTTAGCTGCTGTAATCATTCCTCTAGCACCTATATTTGACTATTACAGATCCATGTTAAGTATGGCATGACTAAGTATACCAAAGCCTTGTTCCCAGGGCAATGATAATTGTTATGAATTGATTTTTTTTATTTTTTATATTTTATAAATAGAAGCATCTTTTTACATCCCACCAAAAATTTTGCAGATATTATCTGTATATACAGAAGACAAATAGAGACTACCTGCTAGGATATAGGAAAGGAAAAACCATAAGAAGAAGCCTAAAATTATTGGAAAATAAAAGATGCTACAAATTTCAAAAGTGATACATTTCTAAATATTCCTAAAATGAATAGGAAGTTATTTTGCAAAGGTATGTACATGCTAGCTTTGATCTACAAAGCGTACTCTATTGATGTGAGCTAGTAAACATGTGGATGTGAAACACTAAATATTAGAAAGATGAGTATGCAGAAATATTGTTGGAAAAATAATTAAATAAAGGCATATATCTTACTGCAGACTTTAGCTGAATAAAATAAGCAATTTCTCTGGACTACGTGTCTCTACTGACTTTTGTGCACTATACATTTCTTCCAGTCTTTATTAACCACATTTCCTGGAAAATGCTGTCTTTAAAGTTAGCAATAAACAAAACCAGAATCAGAACTGGAGAGAAATTCAAGAAATCAGTTATTTCATCCTTTCCCATATATTATACATCTATTATCATTGGTAGGTACATGGCTAGCCTATTCTAAAAGATCTTAAAGTGATGGGAACTCAGTAATTCTTCCAAACCATCTTCCCATTATTGATATTTGTTATCCCTAGGATGCTTTAACTAACATCACACCTGATTTTCTGCAGTTCTGTTTTGTATTGTATACATCTATATCCTACATAATAGAACTAAGGCAAAAACCTCCTTCTTTTCTTCCTATATGATTTTAATATATCCCAAATTTCTTATTTTCATTTACTTTCTATACAAGCTTAATTTTCTACTTCAATCATGGAAATTATTCCACAATGTTTTTATAGTTTTGGTCATGAATTAAATTAATATTTTTCTTGTTTATCTCCTGCTTATCTTGCAGCTATATGTTGTACACAAACACTTAAAATCTGCAACTCTGTTTTCCTCTTTCCCTCCCTTTAATTAATGCTGTGAATAGCACAGTACCTTCTGGTTTTAGGATCTTTGACTGTTTTTCATATTGGCCGTGTTGTTTCTTTGGAGTTTTGCTTGGAGCTTCCAAATGAAGAGATTGGATGGAGTTGTGCTCCTCACATTTACTACATGCATCTTTAGTCATTATGTGGGATTGCTGAGAACTTTCTTGACACATTCTCCTTGAGTTGGACAACTGAACTTAATAGGGCTCATATCAGATTATTCTTACACTGCTAAATGAACACAAGCTTTTTAATTGCTTATATTTTAATGAACTGATTGATTGTGTTTCTCTCTTACTCTTACTCTCTCTTAGGGTTACGTTTTGTTGGGTCACTGTCTTCCTGGCCAACATATTCAAAAACATGGAAGTAACATATTCGAAGACATGGAACTATCTTCGTCATGGAAGTTAGTTACAGAGTCACCAAAGCTTTGTAGCTTTATATACATTATATATACATTATATATATATATATATATATAAATATATATATATATATATATGTAGCTTTATATAGCTTTATACACAATAACATATTTAACATCTTATCTTCTGGAAAGCATTGTATTTATTTGACTTAATTTGAAATTGGTGACTTTTAATATTAACTTCAGGGAAAGTAAATTTGGTTAGTCTTTCAGAACTATGAATTGTTCTCATTCTAGAAATGCAAATATATATATATATATATATACATATATATATATAGTTTTATTTTAAGAATGAAGAGAGTAAACTTGAAAAATATCTCTGGGAGTGTAGTAGATTCTTCAGGCTACACACACCCTAAATCATATTTGAATAACTTTCTAAAATATAAATCCAGGTTGAGTGAGACATTTTCGGTCTGATGCAGGAGCTGCTGGAAGTCATTCTGTAGCATGCATTATGTAGCTGGCCAAGGTTTTAAAGTCTACTGAGAAAATGTTTGGGCCAAACTAGCAGTTTGTGCACAGTGATATAACTTCCTAAAAGTCAGTTGAGAAGCACTGACAATTTATACCAGCTTCTGATCTTGCCTTTGGAATATAATTTACTGCTGCCATTATGCAGTAACACCCAGTCCGTGTCTTTCTTCCAGTCTGTGTCTTCACAACATAGGGTCTGATCCAATTACACTCAATGGGAAAACTCCCATTTGGTGCAGGTACACAATTAGATAGTTACAAATTGGTCACAAATAAATTCAGACTGGAAATTAAACTATTCCATCTGAGATTGTTTTTTTAGCTATGGGGTAAGACATTGAAGAAATCTTCCCCACAGATTAAAAAATCAAGGAATGCATTAAAATTAAGTCTGAAAACATGGAGATGCCTATGCAACAAATCAGGAGGGAGGGGGGAAAGGTGATATAATAATGACATTATTACATGTCATTATTACATTATATATCATTATTACATTATCATAATGATATACTTCTAGTGACCTCTCTTCCACCACTCTATTCAGACTTAGGTATGTTTATGTCTATATATTATTACATTATTAATGTAATAATATATCATTATTACATTATTACATGTAATGATCATATATTACATGTAATATTTGTGTTGTAATATTACTTTCCCTATCTCCAGTAATTTGTGGCTTAATGACAACACTCAGATGAGGCAGAAGTGAGCAGGACCTGGAAGCCCAGGGTGTTTAATGCTGTAGTATCATCTCAAGGAGGATTTGAAATGATCTTGTAGCTCTATTGCTTCATAGCACTTTTAGGTGTTATTAATCCTCCTTATGGGTTTCGCAGATGTCAGAAAGGTGCAGAGAGAACCTTCAAGGTGTGGATTAACTGTGAGTTTTTATAACATTTCTGAGGATTGGGAAATGTTTTTGATCAAAACCAGAAAACAGAGTGAGCAGTCCCAAATAAATAAATAAATAAAATAAAATAAATAAGATGAACTGGGTCTGTACTTTGGAGTCCTGCTCACTTTCTTGGGGTTAAAACAATTGCCAAATGTTATGTCATCAGGAATTATTCTCCTGTCTCAGACTTACAGGTGCTCTGAGCTGTTTTTCCTTTTCTTTCATAGTTCACTTTGTAAGGTCATCCACATTTTCTTTACCTACCTCATCACATAAAAACTTTGGTGAAATGTTTGACCTTACCATCTCTCTTCTGGTACATTATGGTTACCCTTTTTTATTTTTTATCAGATGTAATAAGCAACTTTTAGGGAGCCAGGAAATGTTTTGTTGTGTGCTGAATTATGCTGTGGACTTTTTTGAACCAGATACCCATTGTAGAGTTTCCTCCAGCTGTGGTACAATTGATAAAATAAAAGTGAGCCCATTTAGTCCTGTCTCTCTATTTATGTTGTCTGCTGTGGAAAACAGAGTATTTTATTTCTGTCTTTTATTCCTGTCTTTAAGCATTCAGGCATACCTCTGAAACAAGAAGAGCACAGTCAGATACAGTCTATGCAAAAGGAGCGCAGACAAAAGAACAGGAGGCATTCTGATCCCAGGTAAGGTGAGGGATTTGCTTTATATGACTTGCTTATTATTCTACCACCTCAAATGTTAGTGTTATTTCTGTCACACACAAACAGAAGCTGAAATACTGTAAGAGGAGTGTCAGTGCCTTCCCAGAGACAGCTCTTTGGGTAGCAAAGTGAGAGGTCTATAATGAAAGTAAGATACTAGAGATAGATTTCATCTGACTAAAAATAGATATTTACAAGGTGCAATGTGTTATATCCTAAAATATATGCCTAATGTACATCAGCGCAATACTGTCATGCAAGTGCCTGTCCACTAAAGGAGTCTGGGAGGAGGACACACTAGTAACTACAGACACTGACAGTTAGATTAATTAAATTTAATCCTAAATTCTATTGCTGAGTATTTTAGGAGATATCAACATAACACGCTATATCTAATGTTTCTGTACCCTTTTTCCCCAAATTATTCAGTCTGATGTTAAAAATAAATAGTAAAGTTTGCATATCTGGACAAGTAGGAATTTTGGGAGAATCTCCAAGTTGTATATGAGCATTACACCAAGGCTTTTTACCAATTGCCTTGCCTTAAGAAGCATGACCTAAGTAAGGAATAATAATGCAGAAGAAATACTTTTAATGAAATATCATCTACTTGAGGAAAAAACAGTCAGCTGAACTTAGAGCAATATAATGTTACCAAGTTGAAACTTGGTACTAGTAAATAGCAAGAGTAATCAGCTACTTCTTATCTTGCCAGGCATGCACAGTATACACTATGAACAACTTAAATTCTGAGTTGTTATGCATAAACTATGCAAAACACGTATGATTCATAGTGTTTAAACAGCAGGTACAATAGATTCCATGCAAATATTTATTAATAAAATAGAAAGATACACCACTGGATAATTTTTCCATATTTCTTCTATAGCAATGTGCTGGACTTGAAGTAATGTAGTACTTATAGAAAAGAAGTAACTAACAATTATTTCCTTCTGTTTCGTCTTTGTACATGAGAGGAGTTTAAACAAAAATGTATCCTATTTTTACCCATTATGTATAATTTTATACCTATTTTTCACATAAAGGAATGTTATAGACATACATACACACCTTGGTGAGATCTCTTCCATTACTCAAGTATCTATGTTATCAGTGCTAAAACTACTCTTCAGAGAGCTTTCCAGTCATTATACAATAGATAACTGTGGCTGATGCCAGTGTGCCTGAATTGTTTCCGTGGTTTGATTTCAATGGTAAGGGTTTATTCAGCAAAGCATTTAAGCCAGTTTTCAATTTAGAGAGATTGTGTAGTCTTATATCCTGCAAATTAGGCACGTGTCTACTAATTCAGCAGGAATTAACAATATGCCTAAATGTTTTTCCAAATCAAAGCTTAAATTTGAGGACGCTTATCCTAGCAGTGAAAATTCAATGGCACCCTCAGCAATGATTGTGGCATATAAAATATTGATTTTGATCACACGGTTTCATGTAGCTTTTAAATTTTCTTCATGTATTTCCTAATTTGAGTCTATAAACAAGCACCAAAAAACAAACAAACAAACAAACAACAACAACAACAAAAACTTCAAGTTAGAACAGACTAGGGAAATAATTCAAGGTGAAAATAAATTTTCCTCTAGTTTCAGATCTTAACATTTCCTTTTAGTTTTGATCAGTTCACAGATATTTCTGGGCAAATTGAAAACCAGTAAAAATGCTAAAAATGATCAAAAGCCAAAGGCTAACTTCTTGTACTAAAAAAAAATGAGATGATCATTTAGTAACAATAGTTAATAATGTAGAATTTAAAAGTAAACAAAAAAAAAATCAGTACACATATTGACCTATAAATACTCAGACTTAGATTTTGAAAAACCTTGACAGCTTTTGCATTCTCTTTTCATAAAGAGTGGCTTGTCTCTGTGAATCAGAGAGATGTTAAGGATTCTCCCACTGAAATCAAAAGAAAGTTATGCTTGCTATGCATGGGAATGCTATATCACAATAACAAACATTTTTTCCTCTCTCTCTCTCTATATATATATATATTCAATTTTTAATAAGGCATACTTCAGCAAAACAACAAGATGTACACAATATATGTCAGCAGAAACTCCTATGGCAGAGCAGCACTGTAATGTTTATTTCCTGCTTTGAAGATCATGGAGTCAGAATCATTAAGGTTGGAAAAGACCTTCAAGATCATCTGGTCCAACCATCCCCCTACCACCAAAATTACCCACTAAATTATGTCCCTAAGTACCACACCCAAACTTTCCTTAAACCCTCACAGGCATGGTGACTCTACCACCTCCCTGAGTAACCCACTCCAATGCTTAACCATTCTCTGAGAAGAAATTTCTCTCAATTCTCAATCATGTTCCTAAAAGGGCACAGGTATGTAACATGGAGCAGAAAAGGATGGGTATAGTGCCACACCTGTTAGTTCCATTTCTACTTTTATAAGCATGGATAATGGAAGAGGTAAATGTCATATTAACCGTGAATTAGAGCACAAGTAATCCCCAGACACTATGTAAAATACTGCATCCCTTCTGTGCCCAGCTGATGGTGTACAGATTTGGTGCAGCTCCAACCTTGAGAATCTGCCACATTTTTTATGTTTTTGAGCCTGTTCTGGCCAAGATGGCAGTATTTATACAAAAAATGTGGAAAGATTAAGAGAGGAGCTGAAAGATGAAGAGGAAAAGTTAAGGAGACTGTAGAAGTGCAAGAGGAAGAAAACGTTTGGAATATGTGACCACTGAGGAGCCTCAAAATAATTGTAAAAGGCAATCCTAAAGATATCATCTGGCTTTTGGCTGCCTGCTGAAAACAACCTTTTGCTTAACCCAGAGACAACAGATATATCTATACGTTGCAGCTTCTTTATATTACTATAATGTGAAATACCAAATTATTATTTTTAATAAACTCTACTGGGGTAAATGAAAAGCAAATCATGTAGCCCTATTCTGAGAATTATCAGTTCAACTTATCTACTGAAGCAATTGATAATATGTAACACTCTGAAAGCTCAGGGTTTATCGAGGCTATGTGCGCTAAGGACTTAAAGGCAATTTACCATTTGATCAAATACATCTATGTTTATTACATAAACATTCATCAGCAATTCCTATATCATATCAGCTCTGATTCAGGCTCAGATGAAATGTTTCCAAAGTTTGAGGACATTCAAATCCTTGGGGAAATGTAAGTGAATGCAATCAGTTCTGGTTATTAGGTGACCAAAATCTGAATCTTGTTTTCATGTTTAGACATATAATTGCAGCCCCAATCTGTCTAAGTGTTGATGGTCCATCAAAAATACACACCACCAGCTACAGACCACCATACTTTGGGTTCATGAGTGTGATCAAGTTAGTCCTTTCTAACAGATGTGTCACCACAATTCTTTGCTATAGAAATGTAAGTGTACCAAAGGCAAACATGACAGCATAAAATATGATAACAATGACTGTTTTAATGTGATGAATATGTACATGTGTAACTGAGGGGAAAAATGTACCCTACTGATTCTCTTACTGTGGGTATGAGACAGAAGGGATGCTCCAACTATTATCTGATGATAATTTTAAAGTTTTGTACATTGCTTAAGAAAAAAAGTCACTAAAATTTTAGGAGAGTGTTTATATAGGGGTATTTTCTTTACATTTCCAATAAGCAAAACACCAACTTAGACCTGAATAGCAAAATATGATTGCTTCTCCCTCCCTCCTCTGACACTATTATCCAGTAAGATCAAGTAGTGGATGGATCTTGGAGTTTGCAAGTGAGTAGAAAATCAACTCATACAAGCATAGAGATAGGCAGATTTAAATTTTCTGCTGTATGTTCTAGGATAAAATTACACATCTAGTATTTTACCACATTTTTATTATTAATTTCAGATAGCTGACAAAAGAGTTTCACTGGACCACATATTGTATACAAACAGGTAGCATGATATTTCCTGATTCCAAACAGGTTAAGAGGGGAGAAGGGGGATGATAAGATTAGAATTCAGTGATTTTCTCAAGGTAGCACAGCTTTCTGGTAGCATATTAAGATCTGGAGCCACTGAACTGCAGTGCCATCTTCCAACGAGTCTCCCTGGATTCACAATGTGGATTGATGAAACATTCACTTTTCTGTTCTTTAAATCAAAAGTAACACATTCTTGACACTCTTTGTTATGTTTCTGGACTGCTAAAATGTTCTGGTCAGAGAAAATAGATCAGAAGAAGGGACAACATATTTTATCTCAATAATTTAAGTATTGACAATATATCACTAGCGTGTAGTTAAAAGATGCTAAGACTAGCTTGATTCTTTGAAGAAATATGGGAAAGAAGAACAATTTTTCTGAAGTCAATAAATCTAAGATTAGTTAGTAAATTTAGAGTCAAAACTTCAGTTGTTTGTGCTGTAGCTGTAATTTAGTCTTCATAAAACTACATGGGAACTGCTTAAAAAAATTAAACTTCAAAAAACTCCTATTGGTTGTTATGCATCTTGCCTTAGCCACACACAATAGCAAATACTTACAATGAGAATAGCTCCACTGGAGCAATGCTAATACATTTGCCACAGCTCCCACTCTGTCATTATGCACAGGAGCCTGTGCTTATCCCTTTTTAAATTGGAGACTCTTTTAACCAGGAATCCCCAGGATGAAACTGAACCATTTTCCTCACGGCAAAACAAATCCTTCTCTGGTGAATTTTGTTACTGTTTATTGTTACAGTGTTTTATCAGCACTAAACTGTATGAAAGCTTCAATTAGTTCTTGATGAATGATCCCATAAAATCATGTAGTTTCATTTCCCCTGCCACCAGATATTTCACTGAGTGTTATTAAATGAAATATAATTGGGACGGGATTCAAGAAACTTAAAGTCTTCTTATTTTCCTTTTGGGCTTAAACATTAGAGTGTGTCTCAAATATTTCATTTTTTAAAGGTGATAGCTCTTTGTTCTAAACTGAGAAATGCTCTGTAGTACACAACTGTTTTTTAAGGATGTTATACTATAAATAGTTAACACAAGACTAGAAAAATACAGGCATTACAGCCATTTTCTGCACCAGTCTGCCAGTAGCTTTGTAAATTTTGCAGTAGGAAGACTATATAAGATTCACTGGAAAAAAAGTCTTTCCAGATCAGATGAATAGCTAGATAAAGTTTGTCTGATGTAACACCTCTGAATGCAATGTAAATACAGTAAGAAAGAACGTAGCTTTTTCATACTAAATATTTAAATTCTGTTTTCTTATGACTAATATACTCTATTTGGGATAGAGTGTTTGCTGCAGCAGGATCCAGAGAACAAATGTTTTCAGCAAGTAATTTAAACTTCCTTCCTTAAAGGAGAAATTCATATATACTACTGTTAATTTTGTCCTTTCTCTTATGTTTAACATTTGAAAACAGATTTTACTGGGGAGAAACATTAGTTACATCAGTGACTGCATTCACATTTCTGATATCTGGACTGATATCTGAATCATGGAGTAATGCTTCAATTAGTCTCCATGACAGATTTAAAGCAATGAAAAGCTTACTCCGAATATACATATCTCTTTTATCAAAATCTTCCACCTGGCATAAATGCTAATAAGAAAAATAAAATAAAAAAATAAAACTGAAAAAATTAATATAGTGTCATCACATCTTGTTGGAAGGACTAACTGTCAGATCTCATAATGGAAGGAATTTCCTCCAACTGTTTAAAGACTCAATACATCCTGCCCTGAGCTATCAAAGTATCCTTTGACTTGTCTGTTTACTTCTTTTCCTTACATACTTTAAGTGCATTTACCCAATGTTGCTGCTGGATATACACATTGCTGCAACTATCGGAGCTTCACAGTGAAATGCAGTTAGTCTGCTGAATGGGATAAATGTGTTTATTGGTATCAGACCAAAACATCACCCAGTGGATACATCTGAGTAACTTCCAAACAGAAGATACTATTTTCAGTAAGAAAAAAAGAGAAATATCAGACTATTCTATCATCAAAGAGGTGTACATATATTTATGAATTGCTGTTAAAGATTTTTTTTTCCCTTCAGATGGGAGAAGATGAAGCTACTATCAGAAATCGTATTCTTGGCACACATTTTTGGATCAGGTTAGAAGCAGGAAATCAAACCATCAAACATCACTGAACGCAAGATACAAAAGGTTCAGGTTTTACAGTTGCATTAGAAATCATAAATCATATGGCATTGTGAAAGGAAAGAAGCTAATAAATATATGAATGGAGCATGATATTTTTCTTCCTAGAGGTAAAGTTAAATTATTATTATTATTTCTTCAACCAGTCAGAAATTTTACTAATAAAACTCAGTGTTCATAGTATACATTCATAGACCCTGGGGATCAGGAACAATTCTTTCCTTCATGGTTGCTTCATTGATTGATGAAGCAAAAGCTTGGATAATAATAATAATAATAATAATAAATCCACACATTTTGATTTGGGACTCAGAACTGACCTCAGGTACTTGGCTATGAAACAGGTCCTTCTGTCAGGCAAGTTCTCTCCACCTCTGAAAAACAGGGCTCTTCTACTTTCAGCCACCCATGATAAACTTGATAAATCTTGCCTGAAGTATTCATGCATTCTGCATTCATATCTAGACAGGAACTCAAGGCCACTTTTGAGTAGCCCAAGCCACCTCATTCTCCATTCTCTCCCAGACATTGTCCAGTTTATCTGGGCATTCGTGGCATGCTGAATGGTAAGTGTGGCAATCAATAATTACTTTAATGTCTATATTAGCTATTCCTACCTAACAAAATGCCAGAATATAAGGAGGTGAGGAGGGAGCAGAAACCACTTGACTATTTATTAGACAGAGTAGTTTTTGAAAGAACATACCCAGCAATGGTACAAAAGAGATAAACGTGCTTCCTGACAGAGTATTTGGACCCCCAGTTAACCAGCGTATAAGTAGATAACTGTGCTCCAATAATATTTCTTCACAACTCTCAAAGAATAGTTTGGGTTCCAGACATCAAAAGAGCTAGACGAACCAAGTGTTATTGGTATATTACATTGAGATCAGTTATAAATAAAAGAAGAAAAAGGAAAATAGCAAAGTCAAATTGTTTTCCTCTGTCATTCTTTTCTTTCTATCAATATTTGTTTTAAAAAGTAAAAGAGTTCTACAGGGCTCTGGTTAAATAAGACCCTTTCTGTAATTATAAATGTACACATGTAAGAGTCCTTTTAAAAGAAAATAATAGCCTACTGGGTATTAGGGAGAGAGGGCTTGTTCTCTTACAAATTTTCACAGTGCTCTGGGATTTAGTCCTCTGAGAATTTATACTGCTGGTGGGCTCCCACTTTAAAGAACTTCAGATTGCTAAGGGTGGTGTTTCCCCTTTGAAGACTGTTACATTTTTTAACAGATCCTCCTTTGAAGATATTCATATCTGTGGGGTTCTCCAAAAGAGTCAGGGGAAAAGTCCCCTGTTGATGCTATTTACCAGGTTAGAATTTCAAACCTGGGAAAAATAGCTGATTCCTGAGAGGAGGATGCTCTTTTTGAAGCAGTTCAGATGGTTTCAGCAGGCTTTGCTTCTGAAGTTCTCATTGCTAGAAGGTGTCTGGCTTCAAAACTTTATATCATACAAAATGTCACAGCTATACTATGGAGAAAGTAACATTATTTTCTTTAAAGAAATATGGAATACTCTGCTATGAGAAACTTTTTAAAGATACACAACCTGTTTACGTATTTGATAAATGCATAATTTGCACTAAGCGTAAGGATTTTGCTATCTCTTACAAAAATCTCAAAATCTTTGCAGAAAGGTTCTTAACATGCAAACTCTCCTACACGACACTGACAAACTAAAAAAAATAAAAAAAAAATAATAAAAAAAAAAGTAGGCTATGCTGTGATGACTCTCTGGTTTGTATTTTCGCTTTGGACAATCTGAACAGTCCTCTGGCAGAAAAACTTTATAAAAAGTAACATTGTTGAGATGCTTCTTAGAAGAACCACATCTCATTTTCCTTTAAAAAAAATAAAAATCTTTTAATATGCATACTACACCAATAAAGGGATGATAGAAACTAATAGAATGCTGAGGAGGCATAAAGGGATGATAGAAACTAATAGAATGGTGAGGACGCAGAGTGTGAGATTTCTAAATGGAGGAAAGAAGTACTATATAGCCAAAAACCTTTTTTTTTTTTTTAAAAAAAAAAGTGTTTCGAAATGGCTATATAAAGCATCAGAAGACTACTGTCTCCTCCATGGTGTTTCTAACAAGAGGCTTGCAAGTTAGCCAAGGTCAAAATTAGAACTGGAGAAACTAGCTCTATTTATTTGTTTTGAATTACTGCACTTGCTAATGCAAGTAGTTTACTAAGATCTTCTGCATGAAGGCTGTTATAAGTGAAGACAGCCTTTCTATTGAGATTCATGGTATATGGATATAACATAAATAGACTTGGATTTAACACAGATAAAGGAAAAGTTGAAGCAAAGCCAAAGCAAACTGTTAGCTGTTGGAGGGAAGCATTCAGTAGACCACCGCTGATGATTTGTCTTTCACAAGACAAATAGATGTCTAGAGTTTTCCATCCCTTTGAATCATAGAATCATCAAATCTCTCAACTTGGAAGAGACCCACAAGGATCATTGAGTCCAGCTCCTGGCTCCATCCCTTCTCTCAAGTAGGCTCCACAGAGAAAAACTGAGCATGAGGGAGAAAAACCTTTCCCTTGAATAAAGTGTGTATATTCAGCTCTCCAGAAGCATGTAGATCATAGTAAATAAAGAAATAAAATCACAGTGAATGGGCCTTTCAGCAGTGAAGAACTAAATGAAGAGCTATGTTGCATCTGTGAGAATTTTAATTCACGATTCCAAGGAGCTTGCTAATAACAAAGGAGATTTAAACAAATTTAACCAACTTTTATAACCAATAGTAGGATTGGTTTTGTAGGAATCATAGAATCACAGAATGGCTGAGGTTGGAAGGGATGTCTGGAGACCATCAGGTTCAATGTTCTTGCTCAAACAGGGTCACCTGGAGCAGGTTGCCCAGGACAATATCCAGGCACATTTTGAATGTCTTCAAGGAGAGAATTTACAGCCTCTTTAGTCAACAGGTGCCAGTGCTCAGACACCCATGCAGTAAAGAAGTGTTTCCTGATGTTTAGATGGAATCTCTTGTGTGTCCATTGCCTCTTGTCCTGGTGCTGCACACCATTGAAAAGAACCTGACTCCATCTTCTTTGTATTTTCCCTTGAGGTATTTATACACATTGATAAGATACACCCTGATCTTTCACTTCTCGCTGAACAGTCCCAGCTCTCTCAGCTGTTCCTCATAGGAGAGAGAATGCTCTTTTGTGGGCAGTCCAATCATTAGATCCTATCATATCAAGGTAAATGCATAAAAGTACCTGTACACACACATAAAAATATTACTTAACAACACTTACTCTTGCATTTTAACAACTATCAGATTATGTAGAATTATTAATGATCTACAACTCTAGTGGGGTATTTAGTATTACAGAAGTGTGATTCCTTACAATGAAATAAAAAAGAGGGAGCAACAAAGCAGTAAATGTTTACCAGAGTAACTCTGGATTTGTCTTAACTTTAAAAGGTTCCAAGCACATAATGTTAGGTGGTGAACATACACAGAAAATCAAAACCAAAATAAATAAATTTAAAATAAACAAACAAACAAAAACACACAAAACACTAACAGCATAGTATATACTGATTAATGGATGCTATAGATATCTTAGTGCTCTGTCTGCTTGGTTAGCTTTGTTTCAAATCTGATACAGATCTCATACTGCACAGCCGATCCTGAAATAGTCTGTGTTCCTTTAAATTCAGGCAATGCATCACTTTCTATTGCCGTGTGTCACATCAGTCTATGACTGTAAAGGATGAGTTATGTGGACATGAACCAGCATGGAGGACCTAGTTCAGACAAATCTGAGTTTTCATGAGAAAGTCAAATGTTCACATAGACTTTTTTTTTTTCTTTTTTATTACAACACACATTGTTTAGGTACAAAAATCAAGAAAGGAAATTATTAGCTGTCTCACATGTTACAGTCCACTCTGGCTTTTTTTTTTTAGTACAAAGAGTCCTTGAAAGGCATTTTCTCAGCAGCTATTAAAGTTACACAGCACCCAATTTCCACTGGAAAGTACAAACTCTTTACCAAATCTTCTTCAATTCTTAGTTCAAAACTCAGAAACCAATGATGGTAGCTTTGTAGAATGACTTCCTTGCCATTGCAGAGCTTTATTGCCATTTATACCAACATCAGTCAATATTTTTCCAGTGATGTGAAAAGACATTAAAGTGCATGTTCTGACAAGAATGTCCACAGAAAAAAAAGCCCTAACTCTGGTCCATACAAATCTATTGTGCTAGATCAGCATGCAGTGTCAGCCCCAATTTCCTAGCAGCCACATAGCTCAAATGCTGGATTTAGGTTCCAGCACATCAACCCAGTCTCCAGGAAGGGAAATATACAAATCTTCCACCAGGTTGGATCCAATTCTGTACACTGGAACTCCAGCACTAACACCACACAAAATACAGGCTTATAATGTAAAATCTACATGGAATTTTAGCTTCTAACTACCAGGTACAGGGATTTCCTTCTGCCGTCATACTTAGCTACTGTATTTCTTAACATTGTGTCTTCAGAAATGTAATTTTGGGTGTTCATGACATGAAAAAGCACTCAGGAAGAAAAAAATAAAAATAAAAATAAATAAAAATAAAAATAATAAAAATAATAAAAGTAAAAATAAAAATAAATAAATTTGTGAAATCACTGTTTTAGGAAAACACCAACTTCAAAAAGACCAGCAAACCTACATCAACCCCTAAAGCAAACTGATAGGCACATCTCAGGGAAGACAAAGGAGAGGAAGCAAAAGAAACATGCCACAGGAAAACTGTAAGGGTGGATCCTCAGGAGCCCTGCTGCTCCACTTAACAGTGAAGGCTGAGCTGGACATGCCATACACATCCAAGATGCCAACACTCTTCATCTCAGCAGTCTTTCTTGGTTTGTTTTCTCATCTAGTTATAGATTTGATTTTCCAGTCAGCTTTTATGTGAGGAGATCCCAGCTGCATTTCCTGCAGCATAACCTCAGCATGAGAACCATACATGAACAGTTCACAACCCAAATGTGTCTCAGAGACCACAGCTGACCACCACTGTGTTACATTTCAAACAAAACTGTATTATCTGTGTTACAAGGCTACAAGGCTAAGCTCTTTAATGTCATTAATGAGTCTTTAATGTCTTTAAGACATTATTTAGACATAGATGTCTAAAGACATCTTTAATGTCTTTAATGAGCCTACAGCTTACTAGGTTAAAAAATGAGTCTCCTGCACACTAAGTAAGCAAAAACTTGATATCATAAGCATACATTTAAAACAAAAGTAAATGATAGGCTTTTGCCCTTGGTTTACTAGGCAAATCTGCAAATGAAAATGTAGAGACAAACTCTTACAGAATATCTCCACCTTACAAAAAAAGATGTGTATAAAGAACACAAACTAGGCCAGAATTAATGTCTTTTCACTGTCTTTAACTGCATTGCCAGGCTTTCTAAAGAGATTCTTCTTGTTAAAAGTGTAATCTTTGTGTGAATCTCTGTATTACTATTTGCAAACTTTAGAAAAAAATTTAAATATTTTCTGAAAGGCTTTCTCCCCTCCCATAGTAGCAAAATAAAAATTGGAACATCAATGATTAGAACATTTTTATTTAAAAATCTATAAATTACATTTTTCAAGACTATATCTTGTGGCAATTTTTTTTTTTTTTTTCTGGGGCTTTGCTTCATATCAGTTTCATTCACTGCAAAGATCTCATGGTTACTGCTCTACAGTAAATACCTCTGAGTGTATCTTTCAGTTATGCTGATTGTTATAATTTTGATAAATTATTTCATATCTTATTTACAAGCATACCTCATACTACCCCAGGGATAATGAGATTTAGCAGACACCTTATCTCATGTCAAAGAAAGGCAGTGTTGCTGGTGAAGTCAAAGTGTATTGCTGGCTCCAGGTGAGTGATGCTTTGTGGATAACTTTATGTTCTGAAAAAAACTGCAGGGGGCTGACAGCTAAATAGTCATATGGCAGCATTATGGTGTAAAAGGTACTTGGGTTAGTTTCTTTTATCTGAAACTGTCTTATTCCTGGGGGGGGAGGGGCTGTAGAAGATGGATCATTTTGAAAAGAAACTGTAAATGAAATAGAAGCCCTCGGTAAGATGTAAATCTGAACCCACTCATGTAACATAGAATGAGCAAACTTGCAAACTCATTCTCTTCTTGAGCCATGTCTTTCTTAACCAACTAAATATAATCAAATTTGGTGGCATTTAGCACTACCAAATGCTCTACATAATCTGACACCCAAATAAAGTCTGTTGCCTCCTAACATGAAACTGGAGTCATGAGACACCTTCCTCAACAGACCTTTCTTCTCCTGAGCAGCACGAGAGCCTGCTGCCAGGGTGGGTGTTTTGAACAAATGTCAGCATGCAACAGGATGGCAATAGCTTCACATGCATTTATCTGCTTTTCATTACTTTGTATCACACTCTCCACTTCTATTTACATTAGTTTTTATTTTAGATGAAATAAGGCTTCATTGATGTATCTTAACCACATTATTCAACACCCACCAGCTCACTGACAATTGCACATCAATACATTTTAGTTAAGCATCTGTCTCCTCATTTGCTTCCTTGTCAAATTTGCAATTTATGCCTGCATAACTTTTCACTCTGTAGCTGCACTCTGCATGAAACAGGTAGAGAGCACACTGCAAAATGCTACACTTGTTCTTCAGAGTGAATAGACAGTGCAAGTTCATGCTGTGAAGATCTGAAAAGTTCTTTAGGGTTACACATAGGTGAGAAAACTGTTGTGATACTCTGTTGAAGCCATAGCCTTAGCTAGGCAATAATTAAATCATTTGGAAAAATAAAAAATAAAAACAATATTGAGCTTTTGTATTCAGAAAGTAGACCCTTATAGTGGTTGAAAGAGGATTTGTTTTAAAAGACAAATATAGACAATAAAATTTAATAAGTGCTTTATTCTGAAGTTTAGTATTTAGTATTCAAAACAGTTTTCCTTTTTAATCCCCCAACTCCAACCCCCTCCATAGCCCCCTTTTCAGAAAAGATCAGGCCTTTTCTCAAGTATATATCAAACCTAAAAAAAAAAAACATTTTCTTGTAGCAGATGAAAAGCTTACTATCCAAAACCTGAATATTTTATAGAAAATAAAATGGTATTTATTTTTAAGTGCATTCTACCTTCAACACAACTGCATCTTCACAACAAATCTATTGCGTTGTCCTGACATAGTTACTGCAAAGGTTTTTCCTTTGCTGTCCCAAGGGCCCAATTGATTTATCTGCCAGAAGCCTAAAGCCCCAAAATAAGATAGCTTTGAGTTTACAGAGGTCATTTTTCATTGTCTAAATAAAAATTTCTAAACAAAAATCTCTCATCCTGTTAACCGCAGGGTCCTTATCTCCCCAGAGGCTACAGAAACCTGAGAGAAGCCATTTCAATTCTTTTATGAAGAAAGATAAAAGCAAGTTTTCGATTAGAAAGCCAAGCAAAGCCTTCTTATTAAATGGTGGTAACAGTAACTAGTCGAAAAGGCAAAACCGTTCAAGGAAGGGGGGAAAAAGGGAAATCATTATGCATGAAGCAAACACTATACATGAGGCTGCCAAGACAATCTGAGGCAGTGACATTCAGGAAGAGAAGCGAAGTTCACAAGCCTTTGTAACTATAGCTCATTCCCATCTATTTAAAAAAAAAAAAAAAAAAAAAAAAAAAAAGTTTTATCAGGCATGTTTTCTTAATTGTGTGTCCATAGCTTTATCAACTAATATTAACTGTGTTAGAGTAATTATGTATTCAGGCCCACTTTCTCTTGATCTGTCATCATTCAAAGCACTTACACAGCACTGGCTGGGTTGTGAGATGGCGTGCGATTCCAGTCCCAGAATAATAGATTCCGCAGTGCTAAGCTAAAAGTGAAATTATTAGAAGTTACTTCATATTTCAAGTTATGATGAAGTGAGATAAACAGAGACATTAATGGTGATGCACTGGGAAATTATGCAGACCTTTGAAAGAAAAGATTTCTTCTGTTCAGAAAAATTCTCAGCATATGACTGTAAGTCTGAAGTATTCTACATGTGTTTTAATTCCTCTTTCCTATATAACACAAGAAGAGAAATGGAACAGCGTTTATGATACTATTCTATTCTTTGGTATACCAGCTATAAACACCTAACTTACCTTTTAAATTGCCAAGTTGAAAAATCCACCTATAATTCCTTGTGAGGAAAGAAGTACAGGAAAGGTTTTGAGAGCCATTTCCTCTTAAGGGGGCTAACTATTCAAAAGTGTTGGACTCCTGGCATTTAATATTTTGTCCTGCATAAATGTCTAGGTGATATTCATGCAGAAATTAGGATAATACAGTCACGTTCCTCTCCAGAACTACAAAAATCCACATTTGGATTTATCTGTGATTGTCACCAGTAAAACATGCCAGCTAACACTTTCTGCAATCATGTCATAATGATCGAAGTTTTTCTTGGTCTATTATATGCTGAAAACATGTTAGAAAATAACCTGAAGTGGATTTCTCCTCCCCTTCCCACTTTTTCCCAGGACATCCCTGAACATGATGCATTTTAAAATGTGGTGAGAATATTCTTGCCCATACAATATAATATTTTTGTACTCTAACATAGTACAGATTTCTCTGTCCTTAAACATTGTGCTTGCCTCCAAAATTAAATTATATTTCCCTCTTTCCCTGTTTCTTTCCCCAGCATATCCGTAATAAGTCATTTTTTCTACCTTGAGTTTATATTTTCAGTTACATTTACAATATCCAATGGAGTCAAAGGAAAAATGGGTTTACCCAATTCAAATCAAGAAAGAAATCTTACATTGCTAAAGGCAGCAGGTCTCTTTGACTTCACTGAGGTTAGGATTTTACCTCTAACATGTAGCTTTGTGATGTTAATAACTTCAGCATATGCAGTTTAATTTATGCAGCCATCTTCTTTACCTGTACTTTACTTTTATATGTTTCTATACTTACAATAGAGATATCCATCTGTAATTTTTAAGAAGCTATGAAAATTAGATTTCAACTAAACCATAGTTTGCTATGCTTACTTCATTACTTTTCATATTCAAATGTATCATCTCTGCAAAGAGCAGTCTTACATTTCAGCAGTCCTGACCCAACCCCTGGTGTGGTCAGTAGAGTACCTGCTCTGATTTCAGCAGGAGTTGGACCAAGCTATAAATGTGGGGGTTTATAGTATGTCTGTTTCTCATGCAGTCATCTAGCTGTTGAACTAGATGTAAATGGGGATATATTACTGTTCCAGCTACTGCAGCCATTTTATTTTGGCAAGTAAAGTTCTAAAACTAGATTTTATAGGGAAAAATATGCTGGTTCCCAAAAGTTCCTTGTCCAAAAAGAAATTCTTTATTATTATTATTATTATATTACTTAAAAGCTCTTTGAATGTATTGCATACCTTGTATACATTTGGAATATGAAAAGTTAAAGCTGGGTGATTTAATATTGCGGTGAATTTGTTAAGAGCTGTGAGAAGAAACAAAGTTATAGAGTTAGAGAGACTAAGAGAGAAGTTAATCACACAAGTCAGAAATTTCATTGCAGAAGTTTCTTTGGTCTAAAAAAAGGTATTGCAAGACCTAATATTCAGAAGTCAATGACAAGCAAATAAGGCACACTTTCACAATAGCAAGAGCAAATAGCAATCAAAATAAGAGAAAATTCTGCCAAAAGTTATATCTAATTGGTTGTCTTTCTTAAAAGTTGTCCATGTGGAATTACTGAGCACAAGGAAGGGAATAACACCAAGCTGTCCTATGGCCTGACCCAAACAGGGGGGCTGACAAGGCAATCCAATAGCCCCTTCTGGCCTTTAAAAAATCCCTGAATAAATGAAGCCTGGGAACACTTTTTGTTGGAACACAGTATTTGCTACAACTGCTGTGATTCACCCTCCTTGTTACTCTCTGGGGCTCCCTGCCAAACACAAGAAAATAAGGTTTTAAGCCCAGAAGGATTTCTACAGTAATACAAGATATTGATCCCTGTGTTGTTTTCAGCAGCAGCTTGTTTCGCTGTCCAGGTTTCTTCAAATCCCAGTGTGCCCAGCAGGTTAATACTGAGTAACAGCAATGTGTTAGGAAAACATGGCACATATTTTACTATACATTGTTATACCATCCAGTTGCGTAAAAGACAACAAGGCAGGCATTGGCTTAGATTCAGGACAATGTTTATGCCTATTAAAATCTGGCTGAGAATCAAAACACCAATGATAGCTTACACTCAACAGCACCTAAAGCTAATTGAGCAACATTTTAGACAGGCATGTTCCATCTTCAAAAGGCCTCAAGATGATTGTCTTATAGATGTTTAGTTGTACTGAGCTATAGGATCAGTTCTTTGCAATGACTCTGGCTCAGCAATGTTCCTGGCAAAATGAATCACTATTTTGAATTTCAAAGTTCAAATACATTAGACAGACACTTCCACAGCACAGACTGAATGCAAACACAAAAGATGGTACTGATGCTTGGCAAACTGCACAAACACAATAAAGTACTTATCAATACATGCAACAGATGTCTTGGTCCTGCAGAAAGCTGAGCAAAAATCTACTTTGTCATTTTCATAGAAAATGCTCTGCTTTGCTCATCTTTGCTTGGGCCTGAGTCATTCAAAAGATGATAAAAGAAATTATCCTGTTCACTGCTTCTCTTAGTTTAAGACACTTCTAGGTCTTTTAGGGATCAAACTGATGCCCAGCAATAAAATAGCTCCATATACCAACATATTTTATATTACCCAATGGCAATGAGAGCATCACAGGAATTTTAGCTGGTTTTAAAAAACAGTTGCAGGAATTTTTGCCTGATTTTTCTTCAGTTTGGGTGCAGCTAAGTGTCCCATTAAACCAAAAATTTGCTGAACATCATGATGACTGATGCGATGACTTATACAAAGCTATTTAGAGATCTGTAGCTTGCTCCAGAACCTCTTCAGGTAAGACCAACATAAAGCTGGTTAAAAATCCTGATGACTTCAGACAAACCAAGGAATTCTTGCAGAGTTTCAGAGTCTGAAAAGGCTTTGTCTAAATTTTCTCATATTGGTTTTCCAAAAGCATCATCCATTCCACTGAATTTCAGAAATTAATCCTGTAAAATGTATTAAATCAAGACTGTATGCACAGATTATATGTGAGCTTGCCCTGTTATATATGCAGAATAACAATTCACTTTTTTTTTCTATTTTACACATTTTGGAAATGTCTATAACAGGACTCTTCAAAGTGTTTTTGTTTTGTTTTGTTTTATTTCATTGCATTATAATCTTTAAACAATGCAAAAGGAAACGAGGGGTGGGGAGGGGTTGTTATTTGTTTTAAAAGGGAAACAAGGTTGAAATACATATTCTCTGTGATGTTGTGGTGCTGTATCTTTTTAATTCCTTTTACTTTCCTAGGTGTTTGATCATCACTTGCTCACTTGTCCAGGGTCAAACACACACCAGGCTTAGGGTTGGGAAGGAGTTTCCTTTCTTGTCAGTTCAGTGGGAGCCTGGATCTTTTTTTCTATAGTCAGGGCAGCAGAGTACAGACAGCATTGTCTGGGCAAGTCTTTCCTAATCAATTTTCACTCACTGCAAAGTCCTCAGGTGCTGGTAGAATCCTGATCTCCTCCTCTCACCAGAGGAAATGGCAGCTTTGTCCCATGACGAATTAACCTAACTGAAGTCCCTGGGCTCTGGATGTTGTACTGGTGCACCTGATACAGTTTGGGATTTACAGGATAGCAGACTGTTCAAGATAACTTGAATGCCCTATGAAGCTATGCAACTTGACATTTTAAAACCATAGACATATAATCAAACATCTGTTTCATTACACATCATAATATTTATTGTAACATACTGTAAAATACGTTACACTGTTAGTTATAAAAATAGCTATAATAATTACATGTATGAAAAAAGATATGCAACTCAAAAACATTGAGTAAAACCAAAATATTAATCTCTGACAGTGTTCTCATTTAAAATGTAAAACCCTACATAAAGGAAAAACACATATACCACAAGATATCTGAATTGGAGATCCAATTGAGATCTAAACAAACTGAAGTTAGGTGTAAGGGTAATGTGTATCCAGGGACCAATAAATAAATAAATAAATAAATAAATAAATAAATATAAAGAAGCAGGAAAATAGCCTCTTTTTACATCCAGACAGTCCTGAGAATAATAATGTACTAGTTTTTCAAATCCAACTAGCTATTGAAGATTGTAATGATTTCAGTCTAAAAAGCAATGCTGGAAAGCCTCTTCAGAGATTGCAAGCTCCCACTGTGCAGAAACATTGTGTCACTGCACACCGGTGTAATGGAGACAGACAAAAGAAATACTTCAAGGAAAGATGTGGGGAAGCACTGGATGATGTATTTTCCCAGAAAACCTAGATACAGTTTTACCAGTGACAGAGGAAAAAAAAAAGGGGGGGGGGGGGGTGGGAGGAGGAAGGGAGCAGTCTGGAGGGGTAAATGGTCGAGTCATTTCTTGCCATAACCTGAAAATGCATTCTGAAAACTGATTACATTAAAAGCAGACAGGCTTAAGGTATCCTTTAATTCATCAGAAATGGTACCAACAATTTACCATGAGAAAGGACCGCAATAAGGTTCACAGTTTTCCACACATCCTACACTAACCTACCATTCAGGTCTGATCCCTCAGACTTCTCTGCAGACCTTTTCATGCAAGAAGAAATTGAGAAGCTCTGCAAGGTCTGTGTTAATCATTCTTAAATTGTGTGCTTGCAGTTTGTTTTACTCAGTATATTTAATTTCTTAGAAAAAGAAAAAAAAAGAAAGAAAAACACTAGCATAGGTTGTTACACAAACAAAAGCCACAGTAATTAAGGTGAAATTACTCAGACTACTTTAGTTTATACAGAGATTTAAACCTGGATTATCATTTTAAGATGCTGAACATTGTATAAAACATCAATAATAATTACATTGTATTTACTTCCCAGGGTTGATCCTGTATTTATGAAGTGCAGAAATATATTATACTTTCAGAAAATTATGTTTTCTGGGAATGTTATCTAGTTTTTTTGTTTTGTTTTGTTTTGTTTTCTTTAATCAATCCACACAATAAAGCCATGCAACCACAATTTTTTAACCACATTAGTGAGAAAAATCATGACATTTACTTTATAGATCAAAATTATAGGAAGGTATATGGCAAGACCTTTTTGAACATTAAAAATGCTATCACATAAAGGAAAATAAGTTGTGTTACATTTTGCCTAGAAATTATTCTACTTATCTGGGACATGCAGAACAACATCAACCAAAAGAAGATTGTAATGAGAAACTCACAATTCCCCTTTCTTTATAGGAGGATATTTTTATTTTGACAAATCCAAATAAGAAAGATTGTTCTCTGGGCAATGGTCAGACACCCATGAAAAATACACTAAGTAGCTTCTTTCTACACCAGGAAAATCATTCCCATCTCTAAATTTTGAGTACTTTTCATAGGCTCAAGGCATTTGTGTTTCTTGACACCTCAGTCAATACATTTCCAGAATAAGGTCCTAAAGAAACAGAGGTTAGAAAACAAAAACAGAGTTGGGAAAACACCCAGGAATTCGCAAAAACCCAAGCAGAATATTGTTGACACCAAGAGCCTCACATACAGCTTCCCAACCTTGCTCTTGGTAAGCAGCTGTGACAAATTGTGAGAGATGGGAAACTCTTTGAGCGTCCATCAGTATCACAGGTGGCAACTGGAACTGAGGATGGAGGAGAATCTCTGTGCACATCTCTGCAGCTGAAGCAAGTAAAGAAGAAGTAGCAAATCTGACTTACTGATAATTATTGGACATGAAAGGGTGAAAAATCCCTTCAGAAACAGGCTTCACTGCTCTTTGTTGCTTCTAGCTTCTACTCTCTTAGGCATTTGCCTGCATGCAGTGATTCCCTTCACTTCAAGTGTACATTGTTAATTCCCCATAGAAGAGACCATGGGGCACTGCTAAGTAACAATATTACATCATGATTCCATGCACACCTCACTTAAAGAAGAAGATGGAAATTCAAAACAGAACAAGAAAAGCAGAAGTAATGATCCTGTGCAAAGAAAATTATTGTGGTTGTACTTCCCCAGTAATGCATAAAGCTGTTCAGGTGCAGAAAAAAAAAATAAATTCAAACCCATGCTAAAATTGGAAGCTCTCTTTGGTGATTCAGAGCTTTCACTTTCCTGTCTGATGTTTGTTCCAAGTGAAAGAGAATGCAGCCTTTCCAAAACATTTGCCCTTAAGTACCTTAACAAAAACCCATCTGGGCGCAGAAGAACTTGGAACAATAACATTTACCAGTACTCATGGGATCAGATCTCTCTAACCCAACTGTAATCCAGATTTGTCCTGACAGTAGGCTCTAAGATTCACAATGAAATCTGGAGCACAAGTAAATAATTGTAAACCCAATAACATTGGGAAATCTGAGATATAAACCATGGAAACCATTCTAGTAATGTGTATTTTACTTCATTTTCTCAGGATTCAAAAATAAATTAAAAAAAAAAAAAGTGGAAAGCAGAAAGTAAAAACACACAAGAAATAGCAGGATGCTGTTGCCACTGATGTCTATGGCAACTGGCAGAAATCCCATGCATTTTAATGGGAGTAAGATTTTCAATTTTTAGTACTTGTGCCCTACATATCTTTCGCCTTCAGCTCTTCTCGACAGCACTGACTACATGATGTTCTGAAAAATGAACCTCCAAAATGCTGTTTTAGCCTGTTGGTAAGGTTTATTCTTTTATTTATTTTTTTCCCCCTTAACTTATGCTCAAATTTCAAACATGGGCATAAGGATTATATTTTTATTTTACTACATAAGGGGACTGAACAAGTCTTGATGCTGACAGAACACTTTATGTGATATTTAACAACAAAGAGGGAAACTCTGTCAGCCCAGAATTCACAGGAGCAGGAGTTGGCTAAATTCATGGCATGGTGTGGGAAAATTACCTCAACACTGTCTACTTTTGCTGATTTTTCCTTATGCTGACATTTCTGATGCCCTGAAAGTTGCTGTGCTCACATCCTCTGCTGCTGGTGTCAAAGTATACTCTCAGTATTCACATGCCAAGATGAGGAAAACCTATTGCAATGCCCAAAAGACTTAACTCCTGTCAAATATATTCATTTAACACAAGCACTCTGGTCTATGGCTCTAAAGTCTTAAAGTGATGGTGTAAAGGAAGAAGGAAGAGAAAAACAGGCAGTAGGTTTAATTTTTTTCTTTTTAGTTAAGTAATGCACCATTCATTGTAGGAGAAAGAGACAAAAAGTGTTAGACACAAAGGCAGAGTCAGATTTTCAAATTAGTCTCATGAATGAAGGATGTATGTGCTCATATGGAAAGAAAATAATAACTTCGAAAATCCTCCCTCATGAAAAAATTCTGCTTGGTCATACACTTGATGATACAGTCCTGTGTCCAGACTTCTCCCTGAAGACCATTGCCATCACTTGGGTCACATTCAGACATTAGTGCAGATTTAGTGTTGTTAAATTCTGTATGAATAAATAAATAAAAAGTAAATAAATAAATAGACCTGTACAGCTATTATGGCTGCTGAGTTCTCTTTATTATTTTTTTTTTTCCTATTTGTGACAAGACTATAGAAGCCCACTGCACAGTGAAATCATAGAATCATAGAACATCTGAGTTAGAAGGGACCCACAAGGATCATTGAGTCCAACTCCTGGGTCTCCAAAGGATCACACAAAACATCAGACCATGTGTCTGAGCATTGTCCAAATTCTTGGACTCCAGCAGGCTCGGTGCCATGCCCACTGCCCTGGGGAGCCTGTCCTAGTGCCAAACCACCTCTGGGTGCAGAACCTTTTCCTAACCCCCAGCCTGACCCTCACCTGTCCCAGCTCCGTGCCGTTCCCTCGGGTCCTGTCGCTGTCCCCAGAGAGCAGAGCTCAGCGCCTGCCCCTCTGCTCCCCTCGTGAGGTTGCTGCAGGCCGCCATGAGGCCTCCCCTCAGCCTGCTCTGCTCTGGCCTGAACCCAGGGACCTCAGTTGCTCCTCATACACCTTACCCTCTTCAATGGTATGAATTACCATTCATACAAGAATATGAAGTAACATCATATGCTTTTTTTATATTAAGCAATAGCCACAATTTACCCTTTCGTCCTCTCCATTTCATTAAGTTCACATATATGGGAACAAAACACTGATATAGTTGCAGTTATATATAGTTATAAATAGTTTCATAGTTGCAAGGCCCTTGCCTCCCTGCTTTCATCATCGCATTTCTAAGACTGCCACCCAAGTTTACTGTTTGCTTTCCAGTCAACATGAGGAAATGAGTTAATAAAATTTAAGAAAAGACTTCTGACACTATTAACAAACATCAAATGTGATGTGGCTAAAAGAAGAAAAATAGCAACACTTCCAATGCGGGTTAAATAATCTTTCTATCTAACAGAAAGTGTTGTCTGAAGATTTTATATACCTCTTGAGCCCTCATTTTGGAAAGAAATGGATCAGGTGGAGCATGGTGAGAACCATCAGGCCCAGGAAGAAAGCCTGAAAAAATGGGGATGTTTAACCTTAAAGTAAAGGAAGTGGAAGCACAGGCTGCAATGTGGAAGAGAATAATCTATTTGCCAATTCTATTTTGGGTATAATAGGAAGCAATAGATTTAGTCTTCTACAACAAAAGGTAAATGTAATGAATCACTGGATAAGATTCCTTGGGCAATAAGTAAATTTCTCCAACTGGGGCTCTTTCAGAGCAGGTAAGACAAATGTAAATGACATAGGTATAAAATGATCCTGCACTGGGTCCATAACATTTGAAGCAACATATTTATAATGCACTTTCACCCTGTTTGTTTTTCAATCATTTGTTCTTGAGACGTATGGAAAAGTTTTCAGTAGTTACGATGGACTGAAGAAGATGTTTACCTTTTGTCTTTCAGTCCCCTTCCAGCTGAGTCTGAATGATGTTTACTTTCACAGGAAAAACACTTAATAGATAAGATTTTTTTTTGTAAAATACATCCATTTCTAGACACCTGCAGAAGTGTTCAAGCTCTTATTTTTTTTCTCCCATTCATTTTCAGGACAGCACAACAAAAGCTGGTAGCAAAGTAACTGTCTGGGCATTGCCATTCAAGTCAAGACAGACACACAATTTGGAGACTATCAATACTTCCCATAAAGCCACAGAAGTAATTTTATAAATAGTGAAGTTATTTATACTGAAAAAGAAAAAAAAAAAAAAAAAAAGAACTTTCTGGAATATCATAAACTTACTTACTAACCCTAAGCTTCATGGTAGACTTGCAGGAACTTTTGAAACAAAGGTTCAAGAAGATATAATGAGAAGTGTAAGAAAAAAAAAAAGAAAAGAAAAGTAAGAGAGACTCAAATTTTGGATGTATGTAATTTTGTGAGATCTCCAAAGCACAGGAGTAGAGATTTTGAGTCAATTGCAAGGTAGATATACAGAGGAGATGTAAAATCTTCTTGTTTTGCTCACAAGAAGAGTTAATTATACTTGACACATTTCTACCTAAAATGTGAACATCCCATATTAGTTCACAGTCACAGTTAAATATATCGTTTGAAGATGCATAGAGCAATACCAGTCCCTCTGAAGATGTGCTGTCAGATTTAGCCCCTCCAGAATTTCACCAGGGAGACCCTAACAAGTGTGTTTTTTTTTTAATATTCAACCTCTGTATGCAAAAGTTTCTCATTTAATATTAAATGTAAGATATAACTCTGGTCTTGTTTTAGTAAGGAATTGTTTGTCTCTTTAAATCATTCTTTCCTTTAAGTGATCACAATATTGTACTGCAGTATGTTTGGATTCCTTCAGAAATTCTTTATAATCAATACACCAAAGGAAAGCAGTACAGCAAAGGGAATGCAACATTTCCTCACATCATGTATCTATCTAACCTGAAAGAGGAAAGCTTTTGAAGGTAACAACAATAACTCAGAAAGAACAGGGTCTGGCCGCCAGTTATGCATTGGCTATATTTGTTGATTCCTTAATTCATCAGGAATCTCAGTCTCCTCATCCTGTCTCTGTGCATAATGTTGGATTTGAGCCTCTCATGTGCTAGCTTTTTTTTTTTTTCTCTTCTTGTTTTATTTGTTCTGAATACTGAAGCATTTTTAAAAATACTAAAAAGAGCATATAAACATGCAACTAAACCCAAAAAATCAAGCATGGCACAGTAGGAGAAGAAAGCTTCTGGGGAGAAAAAGCAAAGCTGTGTGACAGATGGAAAGGTCTCAATGGATGAATGGTACTACTACAAATAAGTAGCAGGCAGCCAGAGGGAATCAAATAATGATTATAGAAGAAAAATGAGGGTTAAAAAAATGGGGTAAAAAAACCTTTGGCACCCACAGAAAATTCTAGATTAGCAATGTATACTTTATTTATTTAGTTAGTTATTAAGGAGATTTAATTATATGTTCCCCACAAAGAGGGAAATCAGTGATGAAAAAGAAGCTAGACAGCTGACAAGTGAGCCGGTGTGGACAATATAAAAAGCTCAACATGTCCTTGCAGAGGAAGGAATGTACTCCAGGATTCAGTCTGGCATGCCCCCAAACCTGAACAGATTACTTTCTGACGATCAATATCTGTAACCACCAGAGGCCTGTTGCAGAGGGTTTTTTTGTTTGTTTGTTTTTGTTGTTGTTGTTGTTGTTTTTAAGTAAAAAATTCAGCTTCAAAGAGACCTGGTCCCAAGCTCACGTTTTATTTTTGCCACTGGGTGCTGAGTTAAAACGTTGGACAAGGCACATTTTTCATCTCTTTATAAGGCTGTGGATTGAATATGAAGTGCTGCGGCATGTTCAGGGCTTTGCTTGGTCCGTTTCCTGTCCCAGAAAGAAATGTTCTCAAGACGACTCTTTTCCCCTTTGACCAGATCTGGTATCTGATCTTTCTCAACAGCCTGATTTATAACTCTCTTTCTATATCTATGACTCTTTATCCATTAATAAAGGAAAAAAAAGAAAAAGTGTTTTTTTTTTTTTCATGTTAATTCCCGTTTTTTAGAAAGAGATAGAAAAGCCAAAAGGTTTTGTTGTTTTATTTGAAATATCACTGAACAACAATTATATTCAAATACAGCCTAGTTATTTCACAGAACAGGAGTCATATTTTCATTAATGTAGTATGCTTCGATAGAAAAATAGAAATTAAACATAAGGTTTTTCCCCATAATATACTTTAATCTCAAAAAGATAATAATAATAATTAAAAAAAAAAAAAGTTTCAGGTATGACTATAAGTATGAAGCAAGAATTCATACATATCTCTGGAGTCACAGAGTTGTGTACAATATGGTGTCTTCTATTATAACTCCACCTTTCTCTCACACATTTTAGCTTAATTTTCCTTTGTCTCTTTCCTATTCATTTTTCAAATACTGAAAGCAGTGCACTTTTTCCAGGAAACATTGATGTGTTTTATTTATTTGCCCATCTAACAAGTTGCTAAAAATGATCTATCTGAATAAAGGAAATCAAGAAAAACAAGACAGAGAGGAACAGAAAATCTAAGTAGAACTCTGAGCTAAGAGATTAAGCTAAGGAAAGGAAAGGGAGAGGAAAGGGGAAGGAAAGAAAGGTAAAGAAAAAGGAAAGGAAAGGGAAAATTGTATTATTAATAACAAACTCCAGGATGATGGATGAAAAGAACAACAATATCCTTTAATCATAAAGCACTAACATTCCAGCAGTGCTGGTAAGTGAGTGGAGCAGTGAAGCCATTTGAGACTTAAACAGATGGATTAGGAAAGGTTCCACTGTGGGTTCCTGGACAGATTTCAAAACAGCAGCCTGATTAACTAATGCACAAAAAGCAAGTGATTCTTCCAATCAATAAGCTTTTATGTAAGCATATTTGAGTTATAATATTTAAACACAGCAGACAGGTGGGAATCAGGAATTCCTCATGGTGGGCTAACAAAGCAGTAAGTTTTACTTGAATCTGGAGATCTCTTTTTTTCCAGCAACTCTCACAGGGATTTTATAGCTAATGTTGTCACCACATGTTCATCAATATATTAACAGCTCCTGACGGTTTTGAGAAAATGATGGCGAGTTCCAAGTCAAAGAGCTGCTATTTTTTAAAAAATATATTTTGAACAGGGTTTCAGGGAGAAGTTAACTAAATTTTTACTGAACAATTGAAACAACACATAAAAACTAATCACTGACTAAGTTTTCTGGTGAGCACACTTCTCACAAACACATGTAATTAGAAAGGGTATGTAACCAGAACCCCAGGTCATAGGGATTCATGCCTTTAGGCCTAAATAACATATTTTTCCCAAGTAACATGGAAATGGCAAACATTAATGGCTTTCTGTGGATATATGTATTTTTTAATCTTTAAATATCTTTAAAAATCATTTTAAGCTAGTTACAATTCTTAAGAAGCCAGTGACAATTATTTTTGTCTTTCTTTAAGTGTCCCAGAGTCACAGATAGAACGATGACATTTTATAAATGTTTCTAAAGTGACATAAATATTTTTTATGTAAGATACTATTATTATAATGCCTATTATCTTGTAATATTCCAAGGATAGAGAAAAAGTTCTTCTTTTTTCTGAATGATAACTGGACATCTGGGTCACACTTTCTACTAGTCCATTTAAACAAGATTCAAGAGAAATGCACATTTATACTGATTAATTATCTACATTTTTATATCCAGCTAATATCTGGCTACAAGATATTTAACCTTAAACCTGACACTTGTCCAGACAGAAATTTTGCTTATTTTTCATCATGTAATATTACTGAGGAAAAATTTCTATAATATTTTATTTCTTCCACATTTCTCATTTGAGACAAACAAGTAAGAAGAAGACAGGTAAGGGAGTCAGAAGGTACATAATAAAGGAAATTTATTACATAACTTTGTGACATCACATGTCATCATCACAACATGGTGACATGGCTGTCACCTGTTTGTAGACACATTCAGAAGAAGTGGGAAAAGAAAGAATACACTTAAGTTACACAAGCAAGAACCAAAAGGATATCATGAAAACATGCACTGAATATGAATCTCTGCTTAGCTTAGCTAACCTGTGGACCCAAATGGAGTTTCAAGAGATTAATAAGGAAAATGATTAGTTCAGGATCAACACGCGCGTTTAAAGAATGCATCCTTAGAGCCTCATAACTCAGCCATATTAAGATAGCTTTTAACAGGACTAATGAAAGACACACCTGGATGTTAAGGACTATTCTGCTACCAAATTTGCACTGGTTCCCAACTCTGTAAAGTTGCCCAAGGTTATAATAAATTTTCAAGAGAAAAAATCTCACTGTCAACATTTTTTTAAAGTGACTAAGGAAATGAAAGATTTCCTTCATTTCTAGACTTAAGTTCACGCCATTTTCAGCCAAAAACAATATTTGACCAAGTAAAAATCAACTAAGAAAGACAATTCAGAATCAAATATCCACTTTAGTTACAAATGTATCCTGCAATTTGCCAGTGTAAAATAGACATCAGGTGTTTTGCATTCTTCTGTTTCTGTTGTTCCAGAATCCAGTTTGTAATTGCCCGTTGTGATGTCTCAATGACTTCTCTCTGGCCCAGTATATTAGACTGCTGAGGTGCTGGGACTGTACCTCATTCCATCAAGAGGTCTGGACTCCAAGACATGCTTTCCTGGCTCCTGGCTTTCCTGGCTCCCCTTGCAATTACCTAGCCAGGTCTTCTGCTACAGACACATGTAGATCTGAATATATCTAGATATTTGCCTTGAGCTTTATAATGGATATGTTCTTCCTAAATTGAAAAAGGATATCGGGGGAGAAAATGCCTACAGTCCTGGATCCAGTAATAAGTCTATTAGTCGAGACTATAAGAACAGTGTCTTTCAGTCCCTTGGGGTATGACCCTCACAGGAAGAAAAGTCATTGTCAGAGTGAGTAAACAGTTGACAGAATCATGTAGGAAATATGTAGTATTCAATAAAAAACTCTGAAGGCAATAGAGATACGCTTCCAATGTTCTGAAGGGGTTCTTCTTCTTTCTCAAACTAAAATATTTTTTTCTTTCTTAGTTGATGTACCCATCATAACCCCAGTCTTTTTTCGTCTCCTCTGTACTATTCTAAACTTCACTATGACTGGGGGAGAAGGAGAGAGTGAAAAGAAGTCCCATTCATGCCTTTCTTCTGTGCCAGGTTGTCACTAAGTCAAATCCCACCAGCTTCATAAGCACCGTGTAATATTTGGAGCAATGGCAACATGAATTCTCTATTTTTTTTATTTTTTTTTCTAGTTATTCAAATTCTGTGACATTTAGTGATGCACCAAGGGCTGTTTACAAGCAGTGGAAATACAGTGATGTCAGGAATAGACCTCAACCCGGTCTCTATCATTAAATTTCAGCTGACAATTGCTTTTATTTTGAATATACACAAATCTGAAAATAAAATATTAAATTAAGGACATAAAATACATTAGACAGCATTTTTAAATATTATCCTATTTCTATTTTAAGGGACACCTTAGATTTCAAGAAAGTGCTTTTGTCCACAATTAAAATAGTAAATAGTATTCTACTTTGTACAGCTCCTAGTTCAATTCCCCACAGTTATCTGTGGGATGCTTCACTCTGCCACAGTAGGGCAGTTCAACATTTCAACCTTTTACTGTAAAAATTAACCTCCATTTTCTAATATATTGTGAACACTATTCACAGAAGTCCACAGTGCAAGAAATTAACAGGCCCCCACAGAAATAAAATAATGCTCCTTTTTGGTGTACCACTGAGGAATGCTAAAAATAGCTGAACATACAAGGAAAGAAATCTCCTTTGGGGACCACAGTGTCTTTGCCTCACTAAAAAGGATGAAATAAATATGCATATTTTTATACAACTACATCAAATTTCTGTTTACTGTCCTAAGTAGTTGAATAGTCAACATTCTGAGGAATCCTAGATCTCCAACATACAAAATTATTAAACTTTCTGTGTATTCCAAATGTAGAACAGCTCATTAATTTCAATTGCTGATTAACTAATGGAAGTTGTTACTTCAATTTTCTGTGAAAACGTATTAAATACCTATACATTTGTATAAATGTTTAAATACCATATATATTTGTATACAAAACATATAATTGCGTATAACATATATTTGTGACTTGTATTCAGATGCATGTGCCCATTTTTAAATGCAAATGTGCATATATGCATATATGTGCATATAATTTTTTGCTGCTTAGAATAAAGTTTCATAGAACCATAGAATCATAAAATCAGTAGGGCTAGAAAAGACCTCCAAGTTCATCTGGTACAATCATTCCCCTGCCACAAATATCACCCACTAAACCATGTCCCTAAGTACCATGTACAACCTTTCCTTAAACACTCCCAGGGATGGTGAGTCCACGAACTCCCTGGGCAACATATTCCAATGCCTAAATTTCCTCATTGGCCTCTATATCTTGTTATATAACTTCAGCCAGTGATTTATCTGGGTGGAATCTGGGTGCACAATACTGGTATCTAGAATCTGGATCGGTTAGAATCTGAGACAATTGCAGGACAAATATTTTCATGAAATCCTTGCTGATTTGCTCTAGAAATGCAGTGGTGAACTTGGAGATCTGTTTTAATCACTAGAAGCATTAAACATATGCAATTGTTTCAGTCCAGGCATGTGTACATAGATCTCAAAAGTTTGCTCTGCTCCACTTTCTTCTGAATTATTTTTAGGTATATTTTTTAGTAAGATACATTGCAACAATAAGACTTGTTATTACATATTTTGTCTTAAACTGTACCTGTACAGTAGAATGTATGTGAGAGATATTGAATGACACTATTATATATACAAAAACAAATTTACCTGAAGTCAAATAAAGTAGGTGTATGTTCGTTACTGTCTGTGGTGAATTTCTTTTTGGATGTTCTGTGTTTTAACAGCAGCCTGTCCCTACCTACCTCTCTGAGTGATGATCATAGCAACACACACAAGCAATATATTACTTGGTGACAAAACATTTGTATGGGTACTGAACAATCATCATTAAAACAGTCAACATTAAGCATTCAGAAGCAGCACTCAGAATCATTTAGGTAGTTACAGATTTCTCATTGTCTAAAACAGAAAAGAGTTTTAATAATTGTTTTTCATCTACCTACAGAAATATTTATTTTCCTGTTTATTGAAAACACGGTATTTATAAATACAATACTATCAATTCATCTTTGGAAAAAAAAAATGATGTATTGAAATGGAAATGCTGGTGTCCTCACACTGTTGATACTAAATATTATGCTGAATTAAGACTAAATGTAAACAATAATCCAAGTAAGATACTACATTTGTATGTAACACACATTTTAACTTTAGTTACATGCAACAGATATCATATTTTTGCCCATGCAAGTGTTCTTGTAGCACATGTGCAGTAACGAGATAGGTAGGTCATATTATGGTTAAAGATTAAGGTTTAGCCACTTGATACATTTGCAGGTGTGAAACATCTCAAAGGCTCCATTCTGATTAGATGAATTTCAAATTCTGTGACAAGCATTAACATGCCCTGTGCAGGACTGGGTGTTGAACATGCAAAGATATTTATAAATTCCACTTAAATTCCACATGCTCTTAATATTAATCAGTTTGCTCTTTCCTTTTTGTTTGTCATATTTATTTCATGTAGCACAAGAGATTGCCTTTTCAAAGTATCCATGTTTCCTTGGCTTAACGAAAAAAAAAAAAAGAATTTTATGTTTTCTATCCATAACACATTAATCTCCTTGCCACTACATTCACTGTAGTCTCTAAGACATCATGAGGCCCAAGACAGCAGAAGGTCCAAGATAATCTTTGCTTTTTCTTTTGGTAACCTCCCATCCTTCAGTCCTTCATAGTTTTTTTGTTTGTTTGTTTGTTTGTTTGTTTTTACACTAAAATCAACCCTAAATCAGAGGACACATGTTAATAACATGTTAAGGAATTTCCTGTTTCTGCAGCCAACAGCCCAATGCCCAACTGAGGAATGTGCTAGATATGACCTGTGTTTCTCTTCACCCAGAATCTCACCAGCCCTTCACCTTCTTTCAGATCTACCAATTGGAGACTACCTACGACGTGAGCCCACAGCAAGTCTTCACCCACTACATTTGCAGCAAGATGCCTTCACTCTGTCAGTGTTCCACATTTCTGTAATCCGATCCTCACCCTAAATATCATTTAGAGTTACTCAAGTCTGAATGACAGTCCTAATCCACGAGTAGGTAAGGCTGAACTCAAGCTCAAGGCTTCCCTTATCCCTTAGTCCAGAAATGAAGTTTGGTGACACTTTCAGAAGAGCCTGTGCTTTATCTAGGCCATCAAGTCAGCCGCAAAACCATGCAAGTTAATTGGAAACATTAAACTGAGAAGGATTCTTAATCAAGCCATGACCGCTATTAGTAACTGGGTACTGGGGAAAAAGGTGGATAATAGTGGATAATATTTTTTTTTTACTATACATAATGATTGTCTTAAATTTGCACATTAGACAAATCCTCAAACAGTGCACAGGGTCACCAGCAATCCTGATCTGAGGTTCAGCAGTTGCACAAATACGCACACAGCTTATGTGAACCAGAAAAATGAAACCTGTCCAAGATCCTAAAAGCTCCCAAACCAACATGAGGCTTTAATGTGAGCAACTGTAAGATGATTTATTTTTTCAGATCAAATACACAAAGTTCTGGATGTAATTCTGTTAAGCAGTTTTACATCTTGCCACTAGGACTTTTTTTCCCTCTATGCTAAGCTTTAATATCCTTTCAAATGCATTAATGTGTCCCTGGAACAGATGCTTAGAGACTCCTGCATGCTTTGAATATTTCCACTTTAAAAACGGTATTCAATACTTACTGAGACTTTATGTACCACCTCTCTGGCACCAGAGCTTGTAAAACACTAAGAGAAATGGCTCTTTGCCCAAAAAAAATATGTCCAAGGAGCAAAATCTTGCTTCAAATCATCCCACAACCAAAACAAAACAAAACCAAAAAAGTGGGACTATATATACCACCTCTTGGAGATCTATGCATATATGTGCTTCTTTTTCAGGTGGTTCAGAACTTAGGGGCTTGGATTTAAATTTCATGTTCCCATGTTCCAAAGAGAAGAGGGGTCAAACACATTAAGTTCCAACATTTTTTTTTAAAAGCTTTGTGTCTTACAATCTTTAGATGTTGTAGTACTGTTCAATAAAATGGTGGGAGTTCATCCATTGCAAGGATAAATTTCAGGTAAACAACTGCGATTAGCAAATGTTTCAATATGCACTATCTGTGTTTCAAGCCTGAGAATAAGCCTAATAAATCTCATATGCTTGCATTTTTATTGCAAAGAACTTGCACATCTCTAATTAAGACTGCATGTTGCCAAACTATAATCACTTGGAGTAGTCTAGCAGTACTTCAAAAATTTTAACTGTAATTTTGCTATTTTAAAAAACAGTTGATTTGGAAATTTGATTCACTGGACCTCTTGCAACCTAGTTGAGTAACGTTGATTAGCTAACCAAGTGCTTTTCAGTCAAGTTTTATCTTGAAAAGACACACTGGAAGAAAGTCTGGGAAATTAGTCCTGGATGCAATAGCAAATCTTCCCTAGTACTCTGATCATATTACTGTACTAGCATGCAAGTAAGGAATTATCCCACTCCTCATGGTTCAGAGGTGCACTTTCAAAATGAGCTCTTTCTTTCCTACCAGCAGCAAAGCTGTTTCATAAATGCCTTTTACAGATCTATTGACATTCATGCTTTTAAAATAATAACTTTACGGACACTTCAGATAATGAAATAGAGTTCATGGCAAAATGTAACTGACCATTAACTTGTAGGTCTGAGAATGACTTTACAGCACATGCAGAAACTAGAAAAATGGAAAGGCAATGTGAAGAGGTAATGGGGGGAGAAATTTGTTATGCAAACTTGACAAACTCAATGGGGAATTCTGTAGCATGATAAAAACAAAGATTAAAGCTAGTAAAAATATATATATAAAGTAGAAATAAATAAATGACTAAAAAATAAAGTATGCTGTTTAAAGTGTAATAAAGACATGTTATTCCTATCAGTTGAATAAAGGAAAAAAAAAAGTGCATGCACAGACTAGTCTTTTTCTGAGTTAGGAAATCTGGTTTTCCTGCGGGCTGAGAAAACTTTCTTAAAAGTTTTGTCAGACCACACAATAATGTACATCTTAACATATAGTAGTACACACAGCATGATAGAGAAATTAGGAATCTGCCTGCAGTTGCAGAGCTAGATTATTACAGGGATCACATGTATATTGTGGAATAGCTCACACAACTGCAGTGTGAACACTGCAACCACAGTAGGTGTATACAGATTCTTCAGGAGGGCAAGAGCAGGATGGCAAGGAGGGGGAGTTCCCCTGTATGTAAAATGACAGAATGGATATGTGGAACTCTGAGTAGACATGAATGATAAATCATCTTAGACTTTATGGATCAGGATTAGCAGGCAAACAAACATAAGAAATGTAGTAACTAACTACTACAGACCTCCTGATAAGGGAGACAACAGAAAGAAACAATTTGAAGGACAACATAGAATAGCACAAGCAATCCATCAGGTTTCTAGAGGGTATTGATAATAACTTACTGACACAGGTGGTCAAGGAGCTAATGAAATGTGCTGAATCTCATATTTACAAATGAGGAAGAACCAGTCACAGATCTGAAGCTCTGAAAGACAGGGAATCTCTGGCTGCAGCAGCCATGAGATGGTGGAGTTCAAGACCCTGATGGGAGGGAACAAGGCAAAAAACACGATCACAACTCTGGACTTCAGAAGGGGAAACTTTGACACCTTCAGAGGCATGCTTAGAAGAATCCCATGGGTTACAGTCCTGGAGAAAGGACTGGTCCAAGAGCCCAGGCTGATTTTCAAGGATCTCCTCCTACAAGCTCAAGAATGGTACATCCCATTGTACCCAATGTACACAATGCAACAATCAAGCAAAGACAGCAGACAGGCTGTGTGGTTGAATAAGGAGTCCCTACCTAACCTCAAACATAAGAAGAAAGCCTACAAAAACTTGAAACAGGGACAGGTGAATCAGATATGGAGACACTGCATACAATGCAGGCATGGCATTAGAAAAGCCAAAGACCATCTGAAGACAAATCTAGAGAGAGTCATGAAGGGCAACAAGAAACACTTCCAACAAACATATCAGCACCAAAAGGAAGATAAAGGAAAATGCAGGCCTACTGCTAGATGAAGCTTTGAACCTAGTGACAAAGAACACAGAGAAAGTCAACATACTCAATGCCTTCTTTGCCTCCAGTTTAACTTGCAAGATATACCCTCAGAAATCCCAGCTCCCTGAGACAAATAGGAGTCTGAAACAAGGAAGACTTACCCTCACTGGAGGAGGATCAGGGTAGAACAAAGAAGCTGTACATACACAAATGTTGTAAGACCTAGGCAATATCATTGTGAGGTCAAACCAGACTATCTTTGGAAGGTAATGGCAGCTGGGGGATGTTTCTGAGTAATGGAGTAAAATTTTCACACCAATCTTCAAGAAGAACAAGAAGGAAGAAATCAGCTAGTGAGCCTCACATCAGTCCCTGGAAAGGTAACAGAGCAAATAATCACTGAAACCATTTCCAAACATATAAAGACAGTAGCTGGGAGTAGTCAGCCTAGACATAACAAAGGGGAAATCTTGTCTGACAAACCCAATTGCTTTCTACAGCAAGATGTGTGGTTGGGTATACAAGGGGAGAACGGTGAATGTTATTTTCTTGACTTTAGTAAAGCTTTTGACACTGTCTCCAATAACACAACAAACTGACAAACTGATGAAGGATGGACTACATAAGTGGACTGTGAGGTGGAGTGAAAACTGACTGAACTGCTGGTCTCGGAGGTTTGTGATCAACAACACAAGTCCATCTAGAGACCATCAATTGTGGTATATCCCAGGAGTCAATGCTGGGGCCAATATTGTATCTCTTCCTTAGTAATCTATATAATGGGATAGAATGCACCCTCAACAGGTTATTGAAAAATGAGGAGGAATGGCTGGTAAACCATATGGCTGTGCTACCATTCAAAGAAAATTCTAAAGACTGGAGAAATGTAACAACACATGAAATTGAGCAATGTACATAGTTCTGAATCTGGAGAGAAATAACCCCATGCACCAGTACAGGCAGGACTTTTGCAGAAAAAAAACTTGGCAGTCCTTGGGGTCAAGCTGAACATGAGCTGGAAGTGCAATCTCAAAGAAAAGAAGGCCAATATCATCCTGGGCTGCATTAGGCAGATATTACCAGCAGATTAACTGAGATGATCTTTCAGCTTTACTCACTCCTGATGAGACATGTCCAGAACACTAGGTATAGTTCTGGGCTCCTCAGTACATGTGGGAGATGGACATACTTCAGCAAAGGGACACAAAAATGGTTAAGGGACTGGAGCATATCAGGAGAGACTGAGTGAGCTGGGGATATGTGTGGCTTGGTGAGCAGCAGTTAGTGTCTGTCACTGAAGAGAGATGCAGAGAAGAGAGAGAGGAATCAAAGACACAGCATATTCTATGCTGACCATGGAAAATGCCCAAAGCATTCTCTTTCAGGACTCTACAGTTAAATGTAAAAGATAAACACTTCTGCTTAATCCTGTTTACTGCAAGGCACTTATACGCAAGGCAAGGAAACTTATGCAGTGACTAAAAGACAAACTGACTCTGTACCTGAACAGCATAGCTCAGAGCTTTTGTATATAATATATATTGCCAATAAGTCAATACATTGAAGAAATGTAGCTATACATTTCTTAAAGACAAAAGCACTCTACTTTCTCTAAGTTAGATTATACTTCATGTTTTCTATTTTGAGCTACAATGTATTCTGAAGAGATTTTAGAATGGTCTAAATTAGTGTACAGTGATTACCCCCATTGCGCAATTTACCACTATTTTATTAATGCAAGATTAAAGATAATACTTTATTGGAAGAGATAACAGCAGAATTAACCTCTATTTACCTTTACATACTAATGATTTAATAAAACATGGGAAAATGTCAGTGAACAGCATAATTATTCTAACACAAAATTTAAATGTAACTTAATTCTCCATTCTGCATGTTTAATGCTTTAAGATTAGTCATCACTGTTCTTTTCTCCCCTCTTCTAGTGCATATTTTAAAATATTTCAAGCAACCTCAGACAACTTGCTTACTAACTATATACTAAATTAGTTTCAAATTCAGAACCATTAAACAAAAGAAAAATGAAACCATTTTTGAAATAAGATGCAACTAATATGTAGATCCACCCTTGTCCAAATTTTTGACTATTGAATCAAAGAAGATTCTTGTTTGGTTTATATCCTGCAGTTTTATTATATCAGACAGGCATCAAAGGGGCAGAACTCATAGGATTGAAAAATAACACAGCTGCACTTTGCAATGGCGTGTTCTGTATCTGCCCGTGTTTTGTTGTTCATGTAATACTTTTCAATAAACAAAGATGTCAATCAACTTTCTTTGCAACACATCACATTTCAAATTTAAACCACTTCAGACATGGAGCTGCCCCAAGCTCACACATTTAACAGATAAAAATTCAGCTTTCTGTCAAAGCAGAATACAGTATTGATTGTAGACTGTATTTAGACTGCTGTCTGCTGGAGCTATATTACCTTCAAACTCATACAAAGTCCACTATAGAGACATAAGGCAAAATCTAGCGTCTTTAAAAAAATATATAGATACATAGATATAGATTAGATATATAGATATAGATATAGATGATATAGATATAGATAGATATAGATATAGATATAGATGATATAGATATAGATAGATACATTCTGCATTGATTAATGGCAATTTCTAAATAAATGAGGAAAAAAAAAAAAAAAAAAAGCAACCATGGCTAGAATCTATCCAGAAATCAGTGACAGGGTGGGTTACAAATACATGGTAGTAATCATGAAAACTTTGATCACTTGATTTGATTCTAGTGCTTTGTAAATTAGCATAATTATTCAAACATGCTTCATTAAAAACCATGACTGTACAAGTCCTTCAATTTAATGATCCAAGAACATACAGAATGAGCTAAGCTTCAAATAAATACATTAACTTTGTATTGTTGGAGGCTGGTGGGTTACTTTTTTTAAAAAAACATACTGAATGTAGTCTTGCTGCTTGCGCAGTTTAAGAGACTGATGACTTGCTAAAAGGTACGACATGCTACCTAGTATTTTTTGCTGTTTATCCCCACATCCACCTGAACTTCTCTTGGGATCCCAAAAGGTTAGATACTATGTCACCCCTAAGCTACTGGGAGATTGGCATAAAATCCCAGTAAATCTCCAACTAATTACATTTGAACTGTAGGTGTCACAGTTGGCTTTGACCTTTAAAAGCTGGCTGAAGTTTGACAGTCCTTAAAGTGGCCCCACACTCTAGTATACTTGTTCTGTCAAAAACAAATATAATGAATAGTCTGCAGAAATTGAATGTATTTAATACACAGTGTTTCAGGAAATAAATAAAAAATAAACCAAGAATTATACTTATCCATAGAAACCAAAATCATCAAGAATGTGCTGACATTCTCCTAAAACTGTAGCTGACAAAACACCAGTTGGCAGCATTGAAGGGTTAAAAGAAACTTAGCAAATTTGACAGAGGAAAAGGAAAACAAACTTCAAGTTTTCACTCTTTGCTTAATTCCCTATATATATATATATCAAGACACAGCAGGGTAGCTCTTGTGTTCTTGAAAGTCATGTCCCTGATAGATTGTTAGTCTTAATCTGGGTGTTTGGTATGGTACTTTGCTTTTCTATCATACTGGGTAATTCAGAAGCAACATTTTACTCACAACAATTATCTCTGCTGTGAAGAATCATTTTACTGCCCACCACTTTCCAAAAAAAATCAGTTGCCTGGGAAAAAAAGGTACATGAAATTTCACTATGGCCTTTTCAGCCATGATGTAAAATGCTTAGTGTCCAGACTGTGAACATCCCAGCTGAAGCACTAAAAGATAATGAAACAAAGCTATGTGTCAGCAATAGTGACAACTGACAGAGAAAACTTTTTGTTTTAAAAATCCTAACAGAAATTTTGCAAGTAAGAAAACGATGAACATTTTTTACATAAAAAGTTGGTTGTATTGATCCATAAAAGACTATACATTGAATTAGATGAAACTGTTAAAATATTTTCATAGAAAATATCATGGCTGATTAGCAGGCTGTTTCCTTCTTATAAATGTCTGCAATTCATAAATAACCTTTTATTATATTTACCACAATTTTGGATGCAACTTTTCGGCTGTAGTGGATTAAACATTTTTTAACTCAAATTTGAATTTCATTGAAAGATTATGAAGATTATGTGCTTCATACCCTCTACATGTTGCTTGCTATTATTTGCAGAGAGGCAGTTGCCTGGAAAATTCTGGCACTAAAACTTTCCATTCAATAGATAGGATTTTGTAGTGTAGTGAAGGAAGACACACTAGATTATTGTGAACTCCAAAATTCGTGTGGGAGACACGATAATGCAAATGATCATGCATGCGTATTGTTTGCTTCTCCTTGGGGAAGAAAAAACTTCATGTTTATCAGATCTCTGAGGAAAAAAAAAATGTAGAGGAGAAAAGAATGAGCATACTTTTTTTTTTTTTTTTTTTTTTTTAATCAAAGAAAGTGTCAAAACACTTAGAGTTACAAATAAGGGAAAATAACTTAGAAGAAAGGCCAAAAATGAGAAAGAAGCTCTATAAGTATAGCCTTTAGTTGAGGGCTGCATTAATGATTTCACCATGCCAGATACTTTGTGGGGCTGGCCACAAGGGTTTACTGAACAAGACAGAACTGGCAAACTCTGGAGAGATCCTGGTGCTATGTACATTCTCCTCTTCTTTTTAAAGCAAGCTACCCAAGCACACTTTCTAGCTTTGGAAATTTGGGAAATAATATTAGGTGAAAGTGCTGCTTACATCGTGTTTCCTCCTCAACGCTGTAATTCCAAACCCTTTGTTTTCCTGGCCCTGAGAATGATCAAACATTACATGGCAATGCAGAGGATTAGAGCATTTTCTATCACCCCACCCCAACCCAATTAATCTCTTTTAATTAATATTTCTGTTGTGTTGTTTAATTTGCACTTCTTATGCTGACTTCTTATGGCTTCTCTTTTTCATCCTTATGAAGACACACAGGTAAAAATTATTAGTAGCAATCTTTGGAAAACAATACTTTTTTAATAATTTTGTGTAAAGACACCCGTGATATAATTAGTGGAGAAATTCACAGTGATGAACTTAAACTTGGTAACACATGTCCATGTACCCAGTATATTTGGGGAGATCCCACTGGGAACAAACAAACAAACAAACAAACGTACAAAATTTCCTCTTTATCAGCATACCAATGTGAGAAGATTTTTAGTTCTAGTGTTTGACATGCATTTTTGACAGCAGTTTTTTAATCACTGACCACAGAGACAACATACCTGTTGATGCTGGGACCTTAGATCAAGTGATATCTGAGACATTATTTTAAATTTATGTAGCCTAGATTTTCAGCATACAGGTCATTCAAGCACAACATTTCATTAATGAAACACTGTCAATATTTTCCTGATATTGCTACAGGTTGACATATGGCATTATTCCAGTGTAAGATTTTCACACATTAGTGATTGGGCAATCAAGTATATTCCCCAAGACACCTGAGGTATGATTAATTTTCTAATAGTCTCTGTATCAGTTTGAGAGGAAGGAAGATCTTGTACCAGTGAGGAAAGAAAGTGACAACAATAGAAAGAGGCCTTGGCTTGTTGCCTGTAGCCCTGACTTGGCCAGCTGCCTCACATGGAAACTTTTACCATCCCACAGCCCAAATAACAGGCAGCAGCCCATAAGGTACCTGGAGCAGAAATAATGACAACATTGAAAAAATTCCATGAGACCCTCTATGAGAAATAGGATGTGATGCTAAGAATAAAATTAAGGTGAAGTTGTTCTGTCTATTGTGTTGGGGATGGGGGCTTTCCAATGTTTCTGAAGGTTAAGGTGAAGTTAGGAAAAAGCCATACTGAAGACTAATAGAGGTAGCAAATGCTTGAGGATGCCCAGTTTTGCATAGTCCTGTGATTACTTGCTACTGAGGTACACTTTCATACATATGAAATACAGAGAGCTGGGCAGATTTGGCATCCAAACAGGCCCATGTCTGCTCATCATCAGGAGAGCACAGATGTTTCAGTAATAGGGCAATAGTTGTAAGTGACCTTGTTGTTACCAAGCCACCCAAATCCCACTCAAGAGCAGCTACTCTAGTCAAGAATAAATGTGTATGTTAATAGAATAAAACACATACACAATCTGGCAAACTTTAGGAGCAATTAATCCACTTTCAGGACTCATCAGAACTCATGCTCTGCAGAAAGAAGGAAAGAAGGAAAGAAGGAAAGAAAGAAGGAAAGAAAGAAGGAAAGAAAGAAGGAAAGAAGGAAAGAAGGAAAGAGAAAGAAAGAAAGAAAGAAAGAAAGAAAGAAAGAAAGAAAGAAAGAAAGAAAGAAAGAAAGAAAGAAAGAAAGAAAGAAAGAAAGAAAGAAAGAAAGAAAGAAAGAAAGAAAGAAAAAGAAAGAAAGAAAGAAAGAAAGAAAGAAAGAAAGAAAGAAAGAAAGAAAGAAAGAAAGAAAGAAAGAAAGAAAGAAAGAAAGAAAGAAAGAAAGAAAGAAAGAAAGAAAGAAAGAAAGAAGAAAGGAAGGAAGGAAGGAAGGAAGGAAGGAAGGAAGGAAGGAAGGAAGGAAGGAAGGAAGGAAGGAAGGAAGGAAGGAAGGAAGGAAGGAAGGAAGGAAGAAGAAAAAAAAATCTGTTATAAACATCCATTTCTCATTTACTCGCATTGTCTTGTATTTTGGCAGTATCTTCAATGAAAGAATCAAATTGAAATACCAATTCAAATATAAAATTTGTAACATTATTTTCTTGCAGAATAAGCATGTATTGAGCAGCACCTCTACTCAAATGCGACAGTTGAGTTTTAAACCCTAAAATACTGAGTTTCATAATGAAAATGCTGACAAGACCACTAACCATTTCAGATCTGGCAGTGCTGCTACAATAAACATAAGGTAAGCAGTACTAGTCCTGCACACAAATTAGACTGTTTAATGTATAAAAGCCCACTATGTCCTTCTAGCATGAACTTCATTATCAGAAAGTTGGTTTGGAGTACTAAACATCAGAATGATGAAAATGAATGTCAAAGACAGCCCATCCAACACATTAATTTCCAGTTTGAGGGAGACAGGCTGTGCACAGAGACAGAGAAACAAGCCCTAATGCTATAAATCTACAGCACATATTTAACTCATCACATCTCTTACACCATTTTTTAGTTGTTTCCAGTAGTGTGTAAGGTAATGATTTTATATCCTTCTGTTTATCTATGTCTGAATTTATCTCTGTGCAAATTAGCCTTGCTTCAGAACAAAACTTTGCTGATGATGGGAAGGATGCTGCTGTCCCTTTCTGTAATGTTTTTCCCATTCACCATGGGATCAAGACTGCTGAGCCACCAGCAAAGCTGAAACCAATGACTTTAAATACAGAATATTGACAAAGAAGCAGAATGGAAACCCAGCTCTGTGTAAGTGGAAATGCACATTCAGGAAGGAAAGGTCTCTGCAAAATCAGCCATTACAGACCCTAAGATTACTCTGGCGAAAATAACAGAAAAGTACCGCTGAGTGCTCTTTGCCAGCAGAGGAGCAAGGAGAAAAAGAGGCACACTTTAGTGGAAATAGGCCCCATCATGGCATATAAAGGCAATACCAAACTCCAGAATAATTTTTTAAATGAGAGCAGTTGGAGAAGTTACCTCAGTGGCCCAGTTGCACACCAAGCACCTCTCCCCTCCCCAACCTGCTGACACTTGCATGGAAGGTTATGAGATGTTTCTGCAAGTGCTATGTAAATGGATGGAATGGAAGACCATTAGTGTGTGATGAAGATGGCAAAACAGCCAAGAAACATTAGCATACATTTTGCATACATCAAGAGCAGAAACATGTTCTGTAGTGTTTGGGAAAAAAATAAATAAATAAAAAATAAATATGTAGATAGATATACACACACATATATAGTTAGGCTTTAAAAGCCAGTGCATCTTTGCTTACTTCATTAGCGATGGTATTCTGTGTGCATTTAAGTCATTTAAGACTAGTATAACTGGTATTCAATTAAAATAAAATCTTATAGTTCTTATGCAAACATATGCTGTGGTTTAGACCTGGCAGGCAGCTCAGCCCCACACAGCCACTCAGTTACTCTCCCCAGGTGGGATGGGGAGAGAATCGGAAAGATAAAAGGGCGAGAACTCACATGTTGAGATAAAGACAGATAACTAGGTAAAGCTAAAACTGCATGCACAATCGAAGCAGAACAAGGAATTTATTTACCACTTCCCATTGGCAGGCAGGTGTTTAGACACTTCCATGAGAGCAGGGCTCATCACATGTAATGGTTCCTTGGGAAGACAAATGTCATTGTTCTGAATGTCCTACACTTCCTCCTTGTTTCCTCCCAGCTGTTATTGCTGAGCATGACACCACATGGTATGGAATATCCCTTTGGCCAGCCTGGCCAAGCTGTCCTGGCTGTGTCCTCTCCCAGCTCCTAGCTCACCCCCAGTCTCTTTGCCGGCAGGGCAGCACCAGGAGCAGGAAAGGCCTTGGCTTTGTGCGAGCACTGCTCTGCAACAACTAAAACATCAGTATGTCATCACCATTATTTTCATGAAAACCCGAAATAAAGCATTGTGTGAGATTCTGGGAAGAAAATTAACTTTATCCCAGCCAAAATCATGACAACACATTTAATACCTCCACATATAATTCCACAGAGGTTATGGGAATTTTATGTATTTATTTCTCAATAACTATTTTTTCCATACAATCAGTGGGTGAATGTGAAACATTTTGTTCTTTCCAAATGAGCATCCAGTGTATATTCTGTTCGAGGTTAGAGGCCTAGCTCTCTCATCAAAACTGCATTTTTCATGGTATCTGCTTGTACTTTCTGTCAATGTTCTCATATAATAAAAGTATAGCTTTTGCCAGAGCACTTATTCATCTAGTTCCCATTTAGCACATATACACTACTGATGATAACAGAGGCTGGAGGGGAAGGAAAGGAAAGGAAAGGAAAGGAAAGGAAAGGAAAGGAAAGGAAAGGAAAGGAAAGGAAAGGAAAGGAAAGGAAAGGAAAGGAAAGGAAAGGAAAGGAAAGGAAAGGAAAGGAAAGGAAAGGAAAGGAAAGGAAAGGAAAGGAAAGGAAAGGAAAGGAAAGGAAAGGAAAGGAAAGGAAAGGAAAGGAAAGGAAAGGAAAGGAAAGGAAAGGAAAGGAAAGGAAAGGAAAGGAAAGGAAAGGAAAGGAAAGGAGAAGAGAAGAGAAGAGAAGAGAAGAGAAGAGAAGAGAAGAGAAGAGAAGAGAAGAGAAGAGAAGAGAAGAGAAGAGAAGAGAAGAGAAGAGAAGAGAAGAGAAGAGAGAAAGAAAAGAAAAGAAAAGAAAAGAAAAGAAAAGAAAAGAAAAGAAAAGAAAAGAAAAGAAAAGAAAAGAAAAGAAAAGAAAAGAAAAGAAAAGAAAAGAAAAGAAAAGAAAAGAAAAGAAAAGAAAAGAAAAGAAAATGCCCAAACATATATCTATTTGTCAAAGAAGCTGGTCATTCTTTTTTAGAAAAAAAAAAACAATAAAAAAAATCATGAGACAGATCTAAATTTCTCTCCTCCCATTTAGGTCACCATTAGAAACAATGATCAAAAGAAAAACCAAAGCCTCACATTTCAGATTTGGTCTGAACCCAAATTTAAAGCTCAGAGATATTTCAGGATGCCTTATTTCAGGAGTTTGTTTTTTATCTTTATAGAGACAAATATAAATGTAGGTCCTTTACATTTAGGGTCATTTAGGAAAATTATGGTTACAAATCTCTATAAAATTATGTATATTACCATAGCTAGCCTGATAGTGTAGTTGAATAATGCTCAAATCTGATGCTGTTTAGTGACATAACTGCATCTTGCTTTACAGATCAACACAAAAGTTTCAGGACCTGAGCTAGACTGAAAAGAAGAGCAACCAACCAATCTATAAAGTTCCTATTGGTCTTTAAAGCAGAAAACATCAGGAGTGTGTTGTTAGATGAATTTAGCAGCAGGGAAGCCTGCAGCTCATCAGCTTTCTCTTCCTCAAAAGTAGGCACTTATTGCAGTCAAGAGGAATTATTGCTGGAGATCTCTGGACACAGTTTTTGTTATAATAAAATGTTTTTGTTATAATAAAAAGGTCTGAACAATGCAATTGCACCTCCACAATCATCTCTTTTGTTTCTCCACTACAATAATACACTTCTTTATGATGCACAAGGTGTATACTTTGAGTACCAAACATGCATGGAATAAGAGAAACAAAACAACCACTAGTATTGTTTGTGTGGTGGACAAAGAAAACCTGAATAGGCACAGAGCAGGTTCATTTATTTTCTTCTTGTACTTTCATCATCTCAGTTACTTCATGGGAACAGTTTTCATTGTAGAAAGTTGTTCATCTACATTTGATGAATACAAAAGTCTTCATCACAAATTCGTATTTTGTTTCAGAAAAGACCTTTGGTGAAATCCTGGTCATGCTGGTATCAATAGGCCTCTTCCCTTTAGCTCAGTTGTGTCTCAACAGTTTCAATATTTTCACAAACTATTTCTCAATAAGGTCCAAAAAAAAAGAAAAATACCTTACACTGAAGACAAAGAACCTGAAGACACAGTTGTTAGAAACTCTATCCTGAATGTGAGCAAACCTATGTCATTGACCTAAGAAGGTGTGAGAAAATCCTGGTGTTTCCTTACAGCCATCATTGAACTTGGATCAAACTTGGGAACATCAGCTCCTAAGCTCTGCTAGACTTCTGTCTCATTCCTAGCCAATAAATGCAGTAGAAAGAGAGACTTCATCAGTATTCACATACCAACAGTGTTACTGTATGCAGACAACTTTCATCTTGTTAGTAATTATCACAGCTATGACACAACCAGTCTTTTCTCCACATAAAGCATGAAATGTCCTGCTAACAGCACTGCTAAGTAGCACTGTATAGAAACAAATTGACCTAAAAATCAGCAATGGAAGGAAACAGGTTGTATCTGGGAAGAACTATAAGGAAAAGAAAAGGAAAACAAAACAAAACAAAACAAAACAAAACCCTGCAAAATGGAAATTTCCCTTAATTTTTTCATTATTAGTTATCTGGGGAAGATGGAGAAGAAAAGTAACTGATGTCAAATTCCAAAATGGTTCTTCCAGAAGAAACTATTGACATTATAAGAAATAATCTTGAATATTCTTGAATGGTAATAGTTCAAAAATATTAAGTTAATAGTTCTAAAATATTGCAAGAGTTCAAGAACAGAAGACAGTTAATAAGGAATGGCTTCCATTTTCTGTTCTGTTATGCCCTTGCTGGAAGACCAAGAAAATGTTTCCAACCTCTCAATGCTTTTAATTTACAACCTGCAAAATAGTAGAACAGAATTGAAATGTGACATTCAATTACAATACACAAAGCAATTGGAAATTAGTAGATGATAAGAATTATATATTTGCAGAGTACATATTCCCCCCTCCCCCAATACATATGTCAATATTTGAAGGAAATTCAAGATGCCTTTATTTATTTATTTATTTATTTATTTTAATTCCTTTGGAAGGAATCTATTCCACTTTTTAAAATGTATTCCATTTTATAGCAATCTTCAGAGGCAGGTTCTCTGTATCTTCTTGTTGATTAACACCTGAAAAGTTCTGCTGTATTTAAAAACTGGGACAAATAGGAGAAGGACTGCCCTGAAAATAATCAGTTATAAGGCATGTTATTCATATGATACTGGTAAATACTGAGAGGTCCCTTCCATTACCATAAAATAGCAAATGAATGGCAAATATGTAAAAGAATATTGCATTCCACAAGTCAAATATTTTGCATGTTTAATTTACAAGTTAACAAAGTTCAAACCATTTTAAAGGCTACAACCATGCCAGAAAATAAAAGACACTGCACATCACAGAATGTTGTTCATTGATAAATTATTTTCTGGAATTCATATTAACAACCATATTACTGAAGTGCTCTCTAGCCCTCCAGTGTTACATTTCAAGGTAATATGTGACAGATTTGAACATTCTTAAGGCAGAAAATCTTCAGAGTGTGTAGATCGCAGCTTTGCTCACTGGGAGATTACAGTGGCTTTTATATCTGTTACAAATGTGCAGTTATACTGATAACTTCAAAAGTGGAATATTACATATCATGCTAAAATTTTCCACTAGACTGTTATGTTCTTTCTTTGTTTCTTGTTTGCTTGCTTTTTCTTTCTTTTTTTTTTTTTTTCCTTTCTCTCTCTCTCTCTTTTTTTTTAAATTTATTTATTTATTTTTTATTTCCATTTAGCTATTGCTGGTTTGCCAGAGATCTTGAACTTGAGAAAGGTTAGACATCACAATGCTGGAGCAGTTTGTGAGCATCAGCAGATTTAGCTTGTAATTTCATTGATCTATGTGGGCTTGCTGTTTGCAAACCAGCTGCTGCACTGTTTCCCCACAGCTACTGATCTGAGTAGCATTGATTTTTTCCCTTACATTAACATAGCATTACTTCTTTAATGGGCAATAAATGACTGGATGTAAATACAAACAGGGCTGCAACAACAAAAGAGAAAGAAAAAAAAAAAAAAAAAACCTTTTTTTATTTAAAGAATTTTATTAATATTTTCCACAAAAAAATGAAAGCATGAGTTATTGATCAAGATAAATGCTATTTTTAGTGTTTTTATTTGCACACATTTCTTTTGCCAAGAAATCATCTTTTTTCCTACTGTGTTTATTCATAGTTCAAAATGTTGCATCTTATAGAGATTGCATTTTTGCCTCAGTATAAATGGTAAAATAGATTCTTTTTACAAAGAATTATTGAAAGCAACACAAAAGTTTCTCTTCACTGTGCTTACACTAAAGCTATACAGACCCATATGAGTTGTGAAGGAGACATCAGCTGTTAGCTCTCACTTTTTTAGCATTTAAAAAACCTGAATGTTTCAACAGAATGGGTATGACACCTGGAGAATAGCAGGAACTGAGTATCTTACATAAAATAAATATAATAGGCTTCATATAAGGTCATGGTCTCAACAAATGCTACTTTAGTCCTTCAGTGGAAAACGTTTCAAATATTCCTACAGAGTAAAAATTCAATGCAGTGCAGAAAGGACAATGAAGGCAAAAATAAGAAATATATATATATATATATATATTTTTTTTTTAAAAGGCAGGGACAAAAAAACACACAACCTGATAGCTTAGTCATTTCTGGGTGAACGATGAACCCGATCAGGCAAAGGTTCCTGATCTTCTTTAACACTGGACTCCAATCAGCAGAGATGTACATACCTTAAAGAGATGCACAATTGAATGTAGTTCCCACAGACAATTCACAAAAAGATGGGACTGAGAGTTCTGGGAGTAATTCTGGGAATTAGCAGGTAAGAGCTTCAAGAGAAGAAAAAAGGCAGTGAGTTACAACTTTCTGGGCTCCAGATGATGGTAGACTAATGCCAGTAATTTCCTCAGTGCCATAATAAAGTTAACAGCACCTCAGAAAACACAGATGCACCAGCAAGACCCAACAGGCATAGGAGTTCCCTGTAACTGTTTATGAAGGAGGATTTACCGTAATAAACAGCTCTTTTTTTTAGCCATGCATCCTGGTTTGCCTGCAGAAAAGGTGCAGTGATGGCATATGGGAATTCCTCATTCTCATGTAAGTCTGTCTACTCCTACACCTAGAGGGGGCAAATCACTTCACACAGGTGCTGCAGAGGTACCTATTGGAGATGTGCTCAGAGAGCAGGAAAATTATTCTCACTGAAAAATCCTGTCATGTAATATGATGCCGGAGCCAAAATAATCCACAAAATGAATGAATAACACTGTTTCAAGGTAAAATGTACATGCTGTCAGTCTAACCAATCTCCCCTAGTTTCACTGTCCTCTCACTTTGGCTAGCCAATATTTAATGTCCATTTTAGCAGAAGCAATGTCCAAATCATTAAAAGTTATATTAACACAGGCTCCAATCTGAACCTTTAGAGCCTTCTACTATTAACCTCTTTACACTCTTAGGTGAAGACTTTCAGTACAAGTTTTTCACCATCATTTATTCAATTTTTAATCCACTGTGAGATTTTGCCCCTTACCTCATAGTTATATTTTTCCCTTAATAGTCTTTTATGAAAGACCTTATAGGGAGTTTTTTGAAAATCCAAATAAATTATGTTCACTGGGTCACCTTTATCTACTATTTTATTAACTTTTTCAAAGCACTTCAGCAGGTTAGAGGAGCATGCCTTCCCTTTACTGATGTTGTGCAGCTTTGACCCTATTAGGTTATACTTATCCATTTGCTGAACTATTCTATCCTTAATTAGACTCTCAATCTATTTCCCCAGAAGCAAGGTGAGGTTCACTGGTCTTAATTCGCAGGAGCTCTTTTTAGTCCTGTCTTAAAAACAGACACCATATTAGAATTTTTCCAAACACCACTGTTCTATATCACATCCCCTTGCAAGTGCCTCCTCTATTTCATACTTCATTCTGGTGAATGCTACCTACTTTTAATGATTTTCCATTTTTACATGAGTTGATGAAATCACTCAGTACTTCCCACATAAAAGACTACAATTTTTGCTAGTGCAGCTCTTCCATTTATGTTTTGAGCATGGCAAATATTTCAGTTGTCATCTATAAGAAAAAACAAGGTGAAAGTCTATTCAACTCTTTGAACTCTTTACCTGTGGTGAATAGTTAACCATGGTTTTAATTTGACTTTTTTTTTAATTGTTTTGCCCAAATTCTCAACTCAGAAACTGTTCACTTATTTCTTCAAAGTTATAAAATCTGTTCTGCAGCTCTTGAGGCTTATGGTTTTTATTTTAGTGGATAAGCATGGCCTATCAACCGCAACAGATTATTTGCTAGCCCCACTTTAAGCAATGTTCTTGGAGAAAAAGTGGAAAGGGAGGACCAAATCCTATCACCATACATTAATAAAATCCTATCACCATACATTAATAAACAGTCAGACTCACCAGCAGTATCTAACACCAGGAGTTATTAAAAGCGTCTTTCACATGAATCTGACAAAAAAAAAAAAATGTGCTTATATGAAAAGGTATAGTTTTTGTATTCTTGGCTTGTAGAAGATGTGTTTCATCTATGATTTAGGTACACAGGCGTTAATGATCAGGAAATATTGTCGAACACGATTTTTAGCGAGAAAAGCATTGGAAATTCCCAGTGAAATGTGTACATGGCTAAGCAAAGGTCAGCAAGCTATTGAGTAAACCTGAAGTGTTCACAATAGAGGATTAGAAACTGAGAATTTTCAGCATTCAGTGAAGTCGGTGGACTTTCCTCTGGAATTTGAATGTTTGAGAAAATTAAAAAGGAACTTCAGCTGAAAATTCTGGTTTTGATTGTGAGCCATATAAAGCCACCAAGTATGAAAGCATATATTTCAAACTATGTCATGTTTCCACAACAAAAATCCACATTGCATTAGTTTCACCTGGGTTTGAATTTCATTACAAAAAATATCGCGTAGCTGTAACTCTAAGTACTAAGGTAGATTACTGCTGGCTTTGTTTTCCCTTCAAATAAAAGTTCCAGTTTCATCTGTGTTTGGAGGCTTTACATGCTGCACTGTTAAACACAGATTTCTGGTAAAATTATATTTCTGTTGGCTTTAACATATTACAATAGAACATATTTTAATGCGTGTGTTGAGCATTAAAACATTTTTGCTTCAGGGAAATTCTGGTAAACAGTAACTGTCAACAATCGTAATGAAACAAAATTAAATAATAGAAAATAGTCTGTAACAACAACTTTTCTGCTCAGGTTAACGGAAGTTCAGCCCTGAATCTTCTAACTTTTCCTTTACTAAAAGCAGAAATATTGAAGAAGGAAAAGTGAGGTACACAAATATATAATGTTGAAGAAGATATGGAATTTATCATTGTTATCATTCTTCACTTGCTTACTGTAAAGTGCACTTCAATTAATATAAGAAAAATGCAACTAAATTAATTTAGAGATGATTTTATTGTTATAGCAATTACCTTTTCTGTATTTTTAATTTATAAACATTTTCTTCACAAAATCATGGAAATATAGGTGTATCATTTAAGCATTCTGAATTGGAGTAACTTTTAGAAGCATGCATTATGTCAGGAAGAAACCAATCCGAAGAAATTAAACTGCATCAGAAATATTGACAGGCATATAGATTGAATTACATGAATATGAGATACATACAGACTTGGAGCAGTTCTGCTTAGTGATCAATGTCAAATGAATTTAAAAATTATTTTTTCCGTCTTTTTTTTTTTTTTTTTAGATTTTAATTTGAATTAGTGGTAGGAAATAAAATCACTATTTATTACTTTCATTTTCAAATAAAATAACTAGTAAAAGCTGTTTTGAAGTTAAAACTTCCATTTCATAGAGATCAAGTAGCAATATAGTTTACCTTTGTAATGATACTAATTATTCAGAAGCAAGAAGTAAAATTTGAGTCTTGAAAGTTTCTGCCTATTAATGTGGTAAGTAGGCAATGTACACAGGCTGTACAATGAGGTTGTATTGCCCCCTATAGTCACTGCTGGAAGGGGAGGGGGAAGAGAAAGGCAAGAGTGGCAGAAATCGTTTGCCAAGACTGCAGTGCATCTGGGTTTGATTCATACTTTGGAAAGGGCATGGTGGAGAAAAACAGACAAATCTATCCCAGACATACTGTTCAATAAGAATTTGTATGCCTTATTCTTCAAGTATGAAAGGACAAAATAAAATGTACCCTCACATGCAGATCGGAAGACCTCTGCAGCCCCTGCAGTCCAGCTGTGTTTGGGGTGTATTTTGTCAAGCTCTGATACCTGTACAGTGACAATGCACCAACAATGATGATGTACCTGCCTGTGGACTCAGCTGCAGGAGATAGTTGACCCTGATTCACCAGCAAAAGGCAGGAAGGCCCATGAGTGATCTCTTTCTCTCAATGAGCATTCCTTTGGGGGCTGAGCATAACAGGGATGTTTAACTCCAAGGCACACAGGACTGAAACAAGTGTTTGAACTGCAGAGTATATACACCAGCTGCTTGTTAAAGCAGCTTCAGCACCTGGACTAGAAAGATACAAGTTCTTCTTGAGCAGTAAACAAAAGTTCATGCTGCCCCCAGTCACTGGCAATGATGCTCTTTAGTAGCCCCTGGGCCTAGGGGATACAGGATGTTTTCCAAATCCCCGCAGAATAATATGTCACTTTAACCACCAGCACAAGGATACAGTTACATGCCAGGACTCACATATTCCAGTCAAGCCCACCTTTTTTAACTTTGCCATCAAATAATAAAATTTTAGCTGCTCATAAAAGAGATTGAATTTCAGCAGCTGTCCTAATACTCTTCTCTTATGAACGTAATTATGCACAGCATTCAGTATATCTTTTAATAGATGCAAACACAATATAACAAAAAGCATTAAATTATTGAGGATCTCTTTAAAAAATATCTAATCAACTACTGGTGCTACTGTGCCAAAAAAACTTAATGGAGATGACAAGTATTCAATAAACTCAGACTTGATAGGATGTAATACATTTTTATCACTGTTCTTCTTATTTCTGGAGACAGCTTTTCTTCTTTCACAGTCACATGGACATCTTCAGTTAGCAAAAGTTAGTGCTGCTCCTACGAGGTGTTAGTTCTCATTTTTGAGTCACCTACCTCTTCTGCTTTGGTGTCATAAACATTTTTGTAGACACAAGATGAATTGGTAGGAGAACTTAAGGAGCCAAAAGCTTAATTTTTATCCTTAGCACATTATTTTTAATTTGGATCAGTTGTTGAGGGCCACAATTTAGCAGCATCCCTGTTGGTAGCTGCACAAGGAGAAAATGAAATAATAGTAGGAGGTTATGGAAAACTCCTAATTCTATGGCAGTTAAAATCTTTGTGTAGCTATGGTTTCAGGAATATGAATTGTCCTTAAAATGTCTTTATATTTCATTTAGTCTGAAAAAAAATATAGTAATTGTTCCTATTTTCATACCTTCACAAATCTTCCCTGTCCGGACAGAAAAGACAGTTTTGCAAAGCAGAGCTGAACAAGTTGTTTCATTTTTGTGAGTATATACCTGGATACAGTCACATATAAAATCTTTATTTTACTATGATGACTAGAGACTCAATAATGACTAAACTACTGATGAAATGTGATTGCTGCTTACCCAGCAGATCAATACTGTCTCACTGCCTCCTGGTGTGGAGGGGCTGTATCCTGAAAATATTCAACTGTTTATCTTACTCTACCACAAGTTCTTTGAAGCAGGGTCATTTTTTTGTTCTGCTAGCCTTGTAGATAGCATGAGTTCTGCAGCACCACGGAAGTTAAATAGTCCGCAAAGTTTACCAAGAAAAAAAAAAAATAAATTACAATATCTACAAGAGGTGTCACATCTTCTAGTTGCCTCGCCTAGATAACTGGCCTTTATTTTCTGTCAGTTATGCTTCTTTACTTATGTGTTTGTACTCAAACACATGTATGCATATACATTGTTATTTCACTGACTAGTAGAAAATAAGGAAGATTATTTATTGTCCATTGCCTATTATTTTTGACTAAAATACCATCAAGCAGTTGTCTTCAAGCAACACAATTTGATTGTGTCTAAAGAACATTCAAACACTATGTTCTGATGTTCATGAAACTGAGAGATTTTTGTCATTAGGAACATAATGTAATGTACCTTTGTACTAAAGAACCAAAAATCTCTGTGTGACACAAATCTTACCCCTTAGATGTGTAACCAGCTTTCAGCAGCAGTGCACTGCCTAACATGTGCAGAAGACAGTTATGCATTTGGGGAAGCAACATTTCTGAATGCCAAACATGCAGAGAAGAGCCACTAAATCTTATGAATTATCCATGCAGAGCAGACAGAACATTTGTTTTCAAGGGCAAATAAGAAAGATCCCCCGACCTGTGTGGTAAACTACATGTTAATACATTTATCCATCTGTGGACCGTAAAGGACAAAGTCAACACAGGGAGAAATGAACCAAGTCTGTACGTCTGCCAAGCTACCAAAATCATTATACCATACATTTTCCTGGCATTTTTTTTAAGTGTATGTAGGGCATACACACTGAAAGACAGGTATCTAATTCAAATTTAAGTTACTTGCAATCCACAGATTGCAATATTAAATATATTTACATTCTTTGGATAACCTTTAATTGAATTTGTTTTACATACTCTTTCTCCATATTTGTTTAGTCACCTCATAACTAATATAACAGAAAGAGTAAAATAAACCAATGGTAGATTTTCTAAATGGAGATACTTCTGCATTTCCCCTGTTCTTCACATGGAAGCATACTCAAAGCTGCCATGATCCTCTCAAAATAGTGTGTTTTGTTATGGTTGTCAGCACTAACATTTGAAGGATAACAATTCAGAAGAGAGACAAGGTGGTTAATTGATGTTTCCTGAATACTTTCAACATGTAACACTCAAATTTTGTTCCCATATCTGATGGGTTTTTAAGCACAGCTCTTTAATTGTTCAAGAGAAGGCAATTGTAATACTAGAGGAGCAGACCAGAGAATTAATTCTGACGGGGAATGACAAGTTTAAACTCTCTAGTAGTGCAAGGAAACTCCAAAGTGAATACAAATCCATCCTAAAGCTGTTTACATTAGCTGGATAGGGTAAAGGATTCTTATTGGGGCTCAGAAAATCACAATTTCTCTTGCTTTTCTCTTGCTTCACCAGTAAGAATATGGGACTTGGCTCTTTTACAGCACACTTGCATTTCATCAGCCCCATCATAGAGAATTCTGAACTTCTGACATTCCCTGCTAGACTTTGATTTTTTTTTCTTCCTGCATCCATAGTGAGGAGAGGCAAAAGCACCTTTTCCATTCCTCCTACCATAGTGTTGCAAAATCTGACACAGATCATGTACTTCTGTTAAAGGACTCTAATCAGCAGCATAAAGAGTATGACACCGTGTTATGCGGAATGTACCAGTCTACATGGATTGCAGTCTTTCTAAATCACTGGGATATAATTAGAGAAAAAAAAATAAATATATTTTTAACATTTGTATCTCTGATGACTGTATAATCTTGCAACAAACATTTCTGAGCATTCATCACTTTGCTTTTTGATATCGCCACACAGCTTAGTTTCTTATATATACCTGTCATTTTTCTTTCATATTAATATTCCCAAATGACAAGTACATTACTTCCAGCTGCTGAATTGATTTTAGGAAGAATCTTGATTCACCTAAATTGTCATAAAGCTTCTCATGAAACTTTTCAGAAAATGTCCAGATTCAATTCCATCTCTTGTAAGTATCATAAAGTAGGAAGAAATGATAAGCTACCAGAAACAACCATATTGTTTTTACAAATGCTTTTGAAAAGACAAATTTGTAACCTCCGTTTTATACATGTACAGTGTCTAGAACCAGTGAAAAACTGTAGCAGAATGCCATGTAGATGCTTTTTTTCTGGGGACACACAATCGAGAAAGGAACACAAAGCACAGTGTTGCCCTTCTGATCTCATCTAAACTGGGACTGTCCACTGAGTGGCTTAGACATATTCAGCATTTTAACAGCATCTTAACTAAAACTTGCTCATACAATAATTTCTGGCCCTATATATTTTATTTTATGTTATGACTGGAATTTGTTCTTTCCTCTTTGTTTCCTAAATTCTTGTAACTGAATCTTTACTACTCTTCTTTATTGTGAAATGTTTTTCTTTTTTTTTTTTTTGTTTTGTGATTAGATGTTGCATTTTCATTTTATCTCTCCTCCTCTCCTCTCCTCTCCTCTCCTCTCCTCTCCTCTCCTCTCCTCTCCTCTCCTCTCCTCTCCTCTCCTCTCCTCTCCTCTCCTCTCCTCTCCTCTCCTCTCCTCTCCTCTCCTCTCCTCTCCTCTCCTCTCCTCTCCTCTCCTCTCCTCTCCTCTCCTCTCCTCTCCTCTCCTCTCCTCTCCTCTCCTCTCCTCTCCTCTCCTCTCCTCTCCTCTCCTCTCCTCTCCTCTCCTCTCTCCCCCTCCCTTTCCCTTTCCCTTTCCCTTTCCCTTTCCCTTTCCCTTTCCCTTTCCCTTTCCCTTTCCCTTTCCCTTTCCCTTTCCCTTTCCCTTTCCCTTTCCCTTTCCCTTTCCCTTTATGTTTTCTCACTTTCAAAGAATCAAAGAGTCACAGAATAGCTGAGGTTGGAAGGGACCTCTGAAGATCATCTAGTCCAAGCCCCCTGCCAAGCAGGATCACCTGGAGCACATTGTGCAGGATGGCATCCAGACAGGTTTTGAATATCTCTAGAGAAGGAGACTCCACAGTCTCTAAGAGCAACCTATTCCAGTGCTCTGTCACCCTCACAGTAAAGAAATGCCCTCTCAAATTCAGATGGAATTTCCTGTGCTACAGTTTGTGCCCATTGCCTCTCATCCTGTTGCTATGCACAACCACAAAGAGACCAGCTCCATCCTCTTGATATTTAGATATTAGATATTTATATCTAAAGATATTTATATATATTGCTGAGGTCTCCCCTCAGTCTTCTCTCCTCCAGGCTAAACAGGCCCAGCTCTTTCAGCCTGTCCTCATATGACAGGTGCTCCAGTCCTCTAATCATCTTCATAGCCTTCCTCTGAACTATCTCCAGTAGTTCTATGTCTCTCTTGTACTGGGGAGCCCAAAACTGGACACAGCACTCCAGGTGTGGCCTCACCAGAGCTGAGTAGAGGGGCAGGATCACCTCCCCTGACCTGCTGGCAACACTCTTGCAGGATACACAATGAACCCAGGATACCATTGGCCTTCTTGGCCACAAGGGCATATTGTTGACTTGTGGTCAGTCTGCTGTCCACCAGGTCTCCCAGGTCCCTCTCTGCAGAGCTGCTCTCCAGAAGGTCAGTCCCCGGCCTGTACTGGTGCTTGGGGTTATTCCTCCCTAGGTGCAGGACCCTGCACTTGCCTTTGTTGAACTTCATGAAGTTCCTCTCAGCCCATCTCTCCAGCTTGTTGAGGTCCCTATGAATGGCAGAACAGCCCTCTGGGGTATCAGCCACTCCTCCCAGTTTTGTGTCATCAGCAAACTTGCTGAGGGTGCACTCTGTTCCATCATCCAGGTCGTTGCTACTCTTATCTCTCTCAGTTGCCGCTACCTCATCTCCAACTGAAATTAATGTTCTTAAAGTCTATATTTTACTTTAATGATGAAATCAATACAGAAACATAATATTTCAACACTTACCTATAACTATGGGGTATCACCATGTAAATATATTATAAAATGTACCTATGCCCTACACATAACTCTTGTTTGGTCTTCGTTTCATTGTTTACCTCTCTCACCTTCTGCATTACATTTAGATTTATATCATGTTTCTGAATATTAATAACATTAAAACTGCATGATTGCAGCATAGGTAAAATGCCACTGCTATTGGTCAAATACTAATGAAAATGAATGCAGTTTCCCACCAAATCTGGACTATAGTTCTAAAGGCAGTCATCTAAAACTGGGCAGTGTTTAGAAATGCATGACTACAATGTGTACCCTTGAAGAAAATAGTATTTCTTAATATTTCTAAAGAACCATATGTCTCTTTTAGTAGATCATACCAGTTTTTTTCGTGCAGGCCAATAAGGGTCGTTAAACACCAATGGGTCTCTGAGTCCCTCAGAGTCGATGACACTGTAGTCTTCACCAGGGATTTCATTTTCCTTCTGTACAAGATCTGCAGGGCAAAGGAGGCAAATGAACTATGAAAAACATAATCACTGCTTTTACTGTTGCTTTTTTCATCATAAAAAAATCTATTTATTTAAATTCCATTAAAAAACACATTTGCTTACTGAAAACTTAAATATATTATTTTGCTATATTTACAATTTTTCATTTTAAAAAAAGTTTTGACAATCTCTTTGATAAAAAAAAAAAAAAATTTAAAATATTCTCCATAATAAACATTATGCAAGCTTGATATACAAACTTTGGGACAAAGCAAGTGGGTAACAAAGTAAATTTCTCTATAACAGTTTCTCAGAAATTATGGAAAAGTATTTCACAAGTACCTGAGGGTACTATACCTGAGTAGTCTAATACACTTTCAGAAGTGGCTTGAGCACTAAGGTTCAGATTTTCAAAAGTACCTGGACATTTAACTCATATTTTAAGAGAGTTAGACCCAAAACACCTATGAGGATCTAGACTTTAGGACAAAAAGCCTTACTGGATTTGGGTTATCAAAGGCCAGATTTTTTTTTAAGTATTTAGGAATTTAAAGACAGTGATAGTCACCTAGATGATTTTTTTTCAAAGTAGAGTGAAGAAAGGTTAAGCCCCTAACACTCACTGAGATTATTGCACGCTTAGAAAGTGCTAGGTACATCTCTGAATTTAAATACCTTTAAAAATCTTTTCTTGAATTGCTTTTGAAAGTGAGCTTTATCATCTGAAAGCAGTGATTTATACTGTTATTAATTCTTAACCTCACAAAGACTGCCATAGATGTTCTTCACTCAAATAATTTTGTGCCATGATCTTGATGGAAACGAGATTAGATAAAATCTTATTTTAACAAAATTTACTTGGTATTTGAATCCAAAAATTCATTAAGGATGGAGAGCTGAAAATAAAAATGTTTTTCCACAATGATAGTACTTGAAAGAGCTCTGCTAGACCCTGAACGTGTTCAGCTTCAGCAGTTCATCCTGTAAATGCTAAGCAGCCCATGGCACAACCCTATATGTATGAAGAAGTCCTCAGTGCTACAATAAATAATTTGCTTTCCCCACATTTACCAGAGTTGGGAAGAAGATGAGGGATAGTATGAAAAGAGAAAGTTGCAACACAATGTGAACTTGGTAAAATGTAGTTTTGGATTTTAATTTCAAAGGAAGGAGAATTTCTTTCTGATTATATACCCCATTAATATCTGTAGGTTGGGTTTTTACGGTTGTAATATTTTTTATTCTTGCCTTTATAATCCACTCATATAATTATCTCCTAAATTTCCCTGCAACGGTTCTCAGTATTCAGCCTTTAAAATGAATCCTTTCTTTAGTACTGAAAGCATAAGTTCTTTCCTGAGTCACATTTGATTTTTTTTCCCCTGTACTGACTGGCTTCTGAACACACTGGCCAATGGTAAGCTTTGTCATGAGATGCTGAGATATAAAGAACAACAGGTTACCTCATAATCTCTTCTTGTTAATGCTTGTTCTGGAGAGCACCTGCTGTCTTTAAAAGGGATTTGAGTGACCCAAGATTAAGAAGTCTCCCTACAACAATTACTGTTCTTATCACTGAAGAATACTCATACCAATGTGACATCTTCCTGATGGTTTTAAATTCACAGACTGAGGGAGAGATAAGAGTCAAAGAATCATACAGTATGCAATTATGAGACATCAAACCATTCCAATAATATTCCATTTTGGACAATAGTAATGTTATCAGACTAATTGATTTCTGTCTGCAATGTACCCATTAGAAAGAAACAACCTTTGATTTCATTTATAGAAATTTTAAAGTGCAACCGTGCTTACAATGTTTATAATAATCTTTCTAGTTTATCCTCATTTGGCAAATGACATAATGGGTATTGGGGAGCTAAATGAATCACCCAATGTAACACTGGCAGTTTCTCAGAGAGGGTACTAAAACTCGTGAGTACCATCACCTTGTCTTGCTACTTCTTTGATTTAAAAAGATATAAAGATATAGACTTCCAGTCTTATGAGGCCCAGTTAAGTTTGTGATATAAATAAAAGATCTGCTATCATGACACCCATCATAGTAAATCTCATATTGCTTCTCAAAATACTTTTCAGAGCCTACTTAACCACTGAGCTCCCATCTCTGTTACTTTCATTGATGGTATTTGTGAACTGGTTCTTTGAAATATTACCCAAATTCATCAATATTTTGAAAGTTATTTTGAAAGACTGAAATTACCAAAAAGTCGTACCCACTGAATCTGACCAGCCTTTCTTTTTTTTCAGCAATCTGAGCACAAATAAAGGGTATGAATATTTTTGTCTCTTCCCTTCCCCCAACCCATCAACTCAGGTCATCCTTCATAAGACATTTTGCATAAATAGAGAGAACAATTATCAAAACTAAATGTAAAATATTATTAACTAAACTTCTGATTTAGTAGTGTTCCATGGTAAGTGAGAAAGTGAGCCTGTTTGGAACCTTCCTTTGTACAGTCTGAGGGCATTTTGAGATCTCCAGATGGCCAAATGTCTTCTAGATTACTGAAGTAATATGTGTACTAGAATAGAATAGAATAGAATAGAATAGAATAGAATAGAATAGAATAGAATAGAATAGAATAGAATAGAATAGAATAGAATAGAATAGAATAGTTCAGCATGAAGAGACCTACAAATATAATCAAGTCCAACTGCCCAACCACTAACCAAAAGTGTAAGCATGTTAGTGAGGGCATTGTCCAAATGCCTCTTGACCTCTGACAGGCATGGAGCATCAACCACCTCACTAGGAAGTCTGTTGCAGTCTTTGAACACCCTCCTCATGGTAAAGAAATTTTTTTCCTAATGCTAAAGCTGAACCTCCCCTGGCACAGCTTTGTGCCATTCCTGCACATCCTATCACTGGTTACCAGTGAGAAGAGACCAGAACCTCCCTCTCCACTTCCACTTCTCAGGAAGTTGTAGAGAGCAATGAGGTCACCTCTTAGCATTCTTTTCTTCAGGCTAGACAAACCCAGGTTGCTCAGCCTCTCCTCACAGGACATGCCTTCCAGACTTTTTATCAGCTTTATTGCCCTCTTCTTCATGCTTTTGAGTCTCTTAACATCATTTTTATATTGCGTAGCCCAAAACTGCACACAATATTAAAGGTGAGGCTGCACCAATTCTAAATATAGGGAGAAAATCACCTCTGTTTACTTGCCAGCTCTGCTATGTTTAATGCACCCCAAAACACAGTTTGCCCTCTTGGCTGTCAGGGCACAATGCTGACTCAGGTTGAGCCCAACCAGCACCCCGAGATCACTTTCTGCAGACTTACTCTCCAGCCACTCATTTTCCTACAAATAGTAAAATACAGATTGGTTAGAAACTGAAATTAATAATTTTAAATCAGATGCAAATCATAGGTTTGCCAGAAGGAATAATTAACAGAAGTCAACTGTAACAGTGAATGGATAATTTAAAGGGTAATTGAAGATTGTCATCGTGGATACTAGGTGAAGGAAACCCAAGATGTCAGTTTGCTACAGATGAAGAAAGTTTTGACTATCCTGATTTTAGAAGCTGAAATTATTATCAGAGGTCAATTTCCATTTGCTTGGTTATGTTTAGTATTCCTCAAGTGGAAAAAGAGTAAGTTCACTGCATATAAGCTCTCTATTTATAAATCCATTAGAATATTTCCCTTGTTGTGTTAATAGCAAAACTTGAAGGAGAATCTCTTACTTCAGAGTATACATGTATATGCTTAGCTGTTTTCTTGACAATAGGACACCTGAAATCCACTGACTGTATCCACAGTGGCAGGAAAAAAAAAATAATTAATAAACTGTATGTCTTGTTTTCAGCTGGTATTGAGTTAATTTTCTTTGACTGTGTAAGCATTTCTCAACAACTAAAACATCAGTGTATTATCAACATTATTTTTCTCCTAAATCCTAAACATGGAACATAACAGCTTCTATGATGAATATTAACTCTATTCCAGCTGCAACCCAGACACTGTAACATGCTGCCAAAAGCAAAGAAGGTTAAGCATTAACCTTGTTGGGTCGTATGCATCTAACTTCTTAATGAATAATGTCTCTACCACTACAGGAATTGAGTGAGGTACATTATGGACTTCAACAATATATGGCGATCCACTATAACAGACAGATACAGTGAGTTAGACTTCTGTTTTTCTGGTTTGGACACAGAAACCTAGCCTGTTCCAGTGATCCACAGATCAATGATTATACAACAAACCACACCAGCTCCTTTGCAGCTAGCTCAGCCTGCTGTATCACTGTGTAGTTAAGAAGCCTTTAATCTTCAGGCTGACATAGGCTCAATGAATCTACAGACTAAGAATTCATACACAGTTTGGATGAAAGCTAATTAATGCCTGTTACTCTAGCTGCTTTCCTGAGAGTAGAAGAATGTGGAAAAGAAAGAAAAAAGAAAAAAAAAAAAAAGTCAAATGCATTGCTTTTACTGTTTAGTGCTTTGTGCTATGAACTGCAACCATTAAGACATTAGTAACTCCTGGACTCCAATGGGACTTCACATTGTGCAATGTGTAACACAAATGAACCTTTGCAGGACTAGGGACTTCAATGTAATGTCACTAATACCGTTATAATATACTGTTTAACATAAAATGAGCATAAAGATTAGTCTAAATGAAAACTGATGTTAATTGATTATAATAGATCAAACACAAGGAAGAAAATACAACCAGGAACCAGGAAAAGCAACAATAAAACCAAAGAATGTGAACATGTATACAGCATGGTTTACCATTACAGAAAAAAAAAAAAAAAAAAAAAGATAAATAGTCAAGGAGATAATGTCCTTAAAGATTCAATAATCACAGGAAAATTATGAATTAATAATGAAAATTGTATCTTCCAAAAGTCATATTTGTGATGTATAAGATATTTGAACCAGATTTACGTATATATTTTTTTTTTTAAAAAAAAGAAAGGCAAACCACAGATTTCAACAATAAAAAGCCTTTTCATAATCAGAGAATGGCATAAGAAATCTTGTTAATGAAACTGTTGCAGTGTCTCCTGTCACAATATCCTTTGATGACAAATTATGCTTCAAGGTGAGAGCCAAGTCAGTTGAGATACTAATTCTGAATTACCCCATAGGAATCCATCTTTCTCCCCCCGTCTCTCTCCCTCATATAGTCATGCAGGTAGACCATGATGAGTTGAGAGCCCATGGAGTAAGATCATCCTTTGCAACTTCTTTCCTATGTAGCCAGATTCTGGTTAATGTAGCTGTTTATTGTATATCAATTAAAGTATTTCCATGTTTGTTTGTAGTTTTTTGTTGTTGTTGTTGTTTTTTGTTTGTTTGTTTGTTTGTTTTTTATTTATTTATTTATTTTTTTCTTTTAGGAAGAAACAAGCATTTTAGCACATCATTTTAAGAATTTTATTCTTCCTTAGAACTTTCTTATGTTCTAAATCCTAAAATAAGAGTAGTTTTCAGCGATTCTCTATAACTAACTAGTGTTATAGAGTGCAAAATATGGCTTTTGCAGGACATATAATTGGAGTCCTTTTACATTGCACACTCAAAAACTGTTTTTCATGTCTATGCAATTTTTCCCCAGTTTCAGGTCTCACTGGCCAACTGAAAGTGAAAACTGAAAACAAACAATTTCCTAAAGGATGTTAAATTACAGAATCATAGAATCACAGAATGGTTTTGGTTGGAATGGACCTTAAAGAGCACCCAGTTCCAACCCCCTGTCATGGGCAAAGACATCTTCCACTAGACCAGGTCACTCAAAGCCCCATCCAGCCTGGCTTTGAACACTTCCAGGGATGGGGCATCCACAGCTTCTCTGGGCAACCTGTGCCAGTGCCTCACCACCTCTGAGTAAAGAACTTAATTATAATATCTAATGTAAATCTATCCTCTTATAGCTTGAAACCATTGCTCCTTAAAACCATTACAATAAATTCATTTGTGCATTATAGGAAACATCCTACAAGAAAGTTTCTTTTAAACATAGGTATCATCTTTTCCAATTTTTTAAAATACTTTTGGAATGTAATTTGCAATTAGAGTAGTCACATTTACTTCTGACATTGAACCAGCAAAACTGCATTCCCTATCTCTCTGCAAGTTTTTAGGTAGATTACAAATTTCAGAAAGACCACATTCACCAGGAAATAAGCAAAGAAAACAAGAACTTAGTCATGCTTCTCCATGTTCTACTTCCATGTGTGTCTACATCACTAATACTGTGTGCTATACTTGTCTTCCTGTCTCAGGAAGAACAGTATTTCCAGATGAGAAAATAAAATTGCTAGGACTCTCCAACCAGAGCACTATTTTAGAGATAGGGTCACTCTGGACTAGCACTGATTTTCAGCCTCTCTCCTTATGCACATACTGCCAGACTGCGGAGCAGCTCGCGTCCTTGGTCTGCCCCATGGTAACTCCCATCTGTTTTAAAGATGCAGCTAGTCTCTAAAAGTGACCAGAAGAAGCTTCCTCTTCCTTTACTGCATTGCTTCCTAACATGCTCTGAGCTTTATTTTTTAGGCCATGTCCAGCCACACTTGAGTGGACCCCTGTCTATTCTAAATTATGCCATGGCTGAGAACACTTTAAATCAGACAGGAAACTTTAATGCCATCTTTGGCCACAATGACCATCAATCCTTTATTACTCTTAGCCACAACTGGAATCCAGCACAAGTTTGCAGTCTTAAATACAATGCCATTTTTGATGACTAGTTTCCATCAGACTTAGCTTAGTCCAGTAACAAAGCACCCCTCCTCCCCACAGCCTACAGAGTGACAACAGAGAGAAATAGGATGCTTTCTATGGAAGAGAATATATATGCAAAAATACTGTGCTTGTGCTACTACCAGCAGGCTATGGTAGAATATTTTTTAGGATACACATAATTCTGCCTTAGTTCCACAAAATGAATGGTAGAACTGCCTCAATTTAATTACCACCCCATGAAGCAATCTGACAGCCCCAATGCAGTGCTTAGTAAGCATTTTACCTCAGACAGCTTGAAGATTTATTGTAGCACTGAAATTACAATACGTACCATGACTTGTTCTGTCATCCTACTTTGGGAATGCAGCATTCTTGTCTCTATAATGAGCTGTCTGATATTCACCCATTTCACCTGTAGCAAACAGGAGTAAAACGTAAGTAACCATAAGTTGGCATATTAGTTGAATGCAAGCTAAAATATTCATTTTTCTGGCAGAAGGTTTCAGATTTTTTTAACTATCTAGATCAATGCCATGCATAATTTACTTACATTTACATTTTGAAAAATATTTTGCATTTTCTAAATTTTAAAATATTACAGTCTGAAAAAAAAAATCCCTTTTCACTCCCTCTCTATCCTCCTGATTGTAAGACTCCTGAAATATATAGTAAGAGAACACTTGTAGCTATACCTAACACAAGGATAAAATATGTGTAACTTGTGAGCTATTTTCAAGTAAAAGTTTTCTCTTCATAGTTCAAAGACCAAATAGTAAAAACATTGTATTAGAAAATAATAATACATTATTTTTTTAAAAAAGCAATAGGATAATTTAAAAGCATACAAAATAGGTTTGTTTGGTTTTTAGTAAATGTGCTTACACTTGAAAATACATATTGGTCTGCAGCTCTGCAAGTATAATGAAATGATAGGACTTCATTAAAAACACAAAACAAGTGATTCAGCTTGTTTTCAGAACAAGAAAGATTGAAACTTATTTATAAATATGAAATCTTAAATAGAAAATTGAGTAGCTTTATTTTCTATTTAATTGTGCCATTACATCAGAATCAGATTCTGTTCTGACTAAACAGTTTAAAGAAGGTGTGCAGAAAAGGAATAAAGTCCAGGCTAACTTTTAAAACACTCACATCACAAGTACCTTTTGAATCTTACAGAAGGCCCATCAAAAAGCAGTGAATTCAAAAAATTAGTATTTGAAAAAGGTATTCAAAAACCGGTGAATTTTCATTGATTTAATTTCTTAACACCACTGTGAGTTGTGTCACAGATTGAATGCCATTCAATGCCATCTCAGAAATCATAAATCATGGAATGCAAAAATATAATACCCCACATACCAATAAAATAAAATAAAATAATAATACTTTAAGATAGTATAAATAAGTTAAGAAAAAGAACCAAGAACTTTCTTCTGTTTCTCTGTAGAATTCTCAGGAAAGGAGACCTTGCAAGAAATACAGTTTAAAAATGGAGAAATTTCAGATCTTATTAGAAATCTCAGAGACCAGATCATATAAATATTACACTATCTGTAATACCATCACTGTCTGCGAGTTTAAGAAAGTATTTGGAAGCTAATTGAAAATTTAGAGTTGAAATGCCTCTATAACCGGCAGAATACCAACAGTATGGTATATAGAGCCACAATATGATATTCTCATTTGTGTTCAGCCTTTTTTTCTGTTCATTGTGTTTATGTTTGGTTAAGTCAGTGCTCTGTTTCTTGTGATTTCTAAGTGACAAGGGATCAGACATTCAAAATTTTGTAGATCATACATCAGCCAAGTATTCTGAGCATGGGTACTTACCAGCATTTGAAGACCAAGTTCCCCTTGAGATAGTTCAAGTTAAGAATATAAAAGCCAAAAGATCAAGAATGCTAAAACGTTGAACTGAAAAAAGATGGGTAAATTATACAAAAATCTGATGCATACAGTCAGAAGCAAAGACGATCCAATTCATAGATTTAAAATATCAAATATACTCAAGAAAAATAACTTGCTATATGTCTTTTTTTTTAAAAAAAAAACAAAAAAAAAAGACATATAGCAAGTTATAAACATATAGCAAGTTTAAATTTCACCTTTTTTTTTTTTAAAAAAAAAAAAGGTGAAAACCTCTTCAAGATAAAGTATAATTTAGATTACGAACACTGCATACAATCAACAGTCTTTGGGTCTCACACATTATTTTGATTATAAGTTATTTCTCAAATTGTATTCTCTTCTTCTTACATAGAGAATACGATACACCTCCCTTGTTTTCCTTCAGAAATAGAAATGTTCAGTCACTTTTCATCAGACTGACAGGGTTACACACACACACACACATATGCACACACAAAAAGTACCTCAGGATTTAGAAAGCTTTCCCAATCACTATTACTTAAAAGCAAGAGTTTTCACTCTCAAAGAGGCATAGTGTCCAAAAAGAAACAATACTCAGAACAAAGATGAAAAATTGTACATTACTTTCACAAGCTCTTATTCTACAATGGAGAAAATATCCACACTCTAGCTAGGCTTCTTTGAAAAGGATATTTTCCTTTTATACAGAGATAAAAAGCAAAGCTTTCAGGTCAGAGGCTATAGGGGAAAAGAGCTAATGTCTCCCTAAGCTTTGATGTTACAAGTAGTCCCTCGTTACAGAAGTATGTTAAAGCCACTAGTAAACTGAACCAGCATATTTAATAACCACTCTCAGTATGGGTGGTATATGGATTATTCTGTACATATCACAGCAAGGAAAGCTTATGTGTGTTATGAACAATATACAGGCCTTTGTTTTAACATGTCATCATTACCTTAAAATATGACATAGCTAAAAGGTAGTGTGTGATTTATAGACCCCATACGCAGACCTCTCTTTATAAATGTATCGAAAACAATGATAGACAGCAAACCAGGATTAAGTGTTCTTCTCACAGTGAAATGCAACATATATAATGAGTTTCATATTAGTGTGTAATATCCGAAAACAACAAACTTCAGTCTGTCGAGTGCTAAACACAACAGTGATGATTAATAGCATATGGTTTCTCTGGTGCTTTTCAGGTTGAAGGACTGCATACCGTAGGAGCCAGTCAAAAAAAAAAAAAAAAAAGTCTAATTATTTGACTTTCACAAATTCTTAGGAGACATAGCTGAAGGGCCTAATGTAGTAATAGCAATTTACTTCTTAAACTACTTTTTTAGCACTGTATCTTAAAATTCAGGAGATGCTGGAAAGATGTCTATAAAGATTACCTTAAAAAAATCAGTCCAACCTAGAACCATAGAATTATAGACTAATTTGGGTTGGAAGGCGTCTTAAAGACCACCCAGTTCCAACCTCCCTGCCATGGGCAAAGACACCTCCCACCAGACCAGGTTGCCCAAAGACCTATCCAACCTGGCCTTGAACACCTCCAGGGATGGGGCATCCACAGCTTCTCTGGGCAACTTGTATCAGGGCCTCACCACCCTCACAGTAAAGAATTTGTTCTTTATAGAAAATCTAAACCTACCCTCTTTTCGTTTAAAGCTATTACTCCTTGTCCTACCAATGCCATCTCTGACAAAGAGTCCCTTCCCAGCTTTCTTGTAGGCCCCCTTTAGGTACTGGAAGGCTGCTATATGGTCTCCTCAAGGCCTTCTCTTCTCCACGCTGAACAACCCCAACTCCTTCAGCCTGTCTGCATAGGAGAGGTGCTGCAGCCCCTTGATCATCCTCATGGCCCTCCTCTGGACTTGTTCTAATAAATCCATGTCCTTCTTGTGCTGCGGACCCCAGAGCTGAATGCAGTGCTCCAGGTGAAGTCTCACAAGAGCATAAGGGGAGAATCACCTCCCTCGACCTGCTGGCCATGTTGCTTTCAGTGCAGTATGCTGCAAGTGTACATATTAATCATAGTTTTGGTTATTTTATGTAGCACCAGGTTATAGAACAGTAGGAGATGCCCTTAGAAAAAAAACAATTGAATTACTTTTAATTTACTTTTTAATAAATTTATGTAAATTGAGGCTTGGTAGACTTACAAATCCTCAAATTCACTGGATATGTATGTGTATCTTTGATAGCCTCTATCAGATCACTATACAAAAAAAAAAAAAGGAAAAAGAAAAAAAAAATTCTAAATGAGTTTGTATAATTTGGAAAATTATGTTTGTTTGGATATTAGTAAAATACTAATTGCTGACTGAGACCACTGATTATGCAAATTAGAAAATTACATGAATACTATTTAGATACCCTCTTTGAGCATTGTTTAGTAGATGATCAAAAGAGAGATCATCCACCAAAAACACTCAAAATCTCAAGCAATCAGAAAGTTGAAATGCAATTACCCTACATTAGAACCAGAGGAAAAAACACTATGGTGGCTAGTTTTCCTGTCAGGAAAAAAAAAAAAAAAAAAAAAGGAACTTTTGTAACATCTCCAGCTTTCAGCCAGAAGTAAGCCACTGCAGTAAGGGTAGCAAAGGTTTGTGAAGGACTTGCACAAGGGAGTTTCTGCAGGAAAGGTGGAATGGATGCAGAAGAAAGAGAAGAACAGTAAAAAGGCTGGGAACTGGAAGTTGAAAAAAGAACAGGATTTCAGATGAAAGCTAAGAAAAAGTTAATAAAAGAGCTAGTTTTGAGAGGTGAAGGGATAACAAAAGAAAATAGTAAGAAAATAAAAAGTAGGAAAGCTTAAATAGAGGAACAATGGAAATACCACTAACTGCTTCCTATTAAAACAGCACAGAAGAAAATCACTCTCCCTGTAGATTCAAACACCTGCAATAGAATGTCCAGGAACACCCTAACCATCTGCTGGAAGCAACATGCCTGAAAGCAGAGCTATCTGAAGGGAATCCATCCTCCCTCCCTCCAGCCATAAACCCACTGCACTAGCACGAGCTCACTTTTTAAGCTAGTATGAACTCTTCACTAGGTGGACATAAATATGTGGATAATGGGTGAAGTAGGAAAGGCTCCCATTGCAAGAGCATTAGCAACCCCCCTTTGGCAGGGGGGTTGGACCCGATGATCTTTTGAGGTCCCTTCCAATCCCTACAGTTCTGTGATTAGCAGAGTTGTATACCACAGTCCAAAACCATGGCAGCTGTATTTATCAGAGGATCTCTTCAGGTATGTAAGAGATTTTTAGAAAAAGAAATAACAACAAAATGAAGACATACACTTTGCTTCTTTCAAATGATTGATGGTGCCAAATCTATGGCTCGCCATGTCCTGTTTTCTATTTCAACACTTATTTTTACAGATTGGAAACCTCCAGACTTTTCTGGCTGTTTTAAGAGTATCTCATTGGCAACATACTTAAATAGTTAAAACCACTCTGGTTGGTCTGGTATTGGCCTGCCTCTGCAACAATTTTTGCCTTACTGTTGAACTGCACGAAGACAGACGGGTTTCCCAAATCTATTGTTTTTACATGTCAGTGTAACTTTATCTAGATGCCAATACATTTTGGACTCGTTTTTTTCCCTTTCATTTTAGGACATAATCTCTGGATCCTATTCTAGCTCTCCAAGCTGGACCAGAGGGAGCAGATGCAGCTTTCTAGGTAGGAAGTGTAAGCAGGATACAATTTAGAGAGTAATGTGCAGCATCGTGGGGTGGAGCTGTAGGGATTTCCAGATGGTGTACTGCCCTTCCCAGAACACTTATTTGTTTGTCCTCTTTATTCTTAATCTGTGAGCTGTTAGGAATAAAGTCCATCCAGTGTATGTGTTTAGGAAGTAACACAAGAGAAGGCTCTGCTGCTAATAAGCAATGGTGATGAGAGTTTTCCTTAGTGAGCCATGTGATTTATAAACACTACAGTTCTGCCATGTGTTCAAAAAGAACAAGGTCACTAGTGAGAAAGAAACGAACTGTTATTCTTAAAAGACAAAGTCAGAAGATGTAAAAGGGCATACATCATTTCCTTCTGAAATCGTATGATAAAATGACAGCAAAAATCAGCTTAGAAGCAACACGTGAACTAGCCTTCTGTGCCTCCTGCTCTCTTCCTTCCAAGACTAAATGGATCTGTGTCTCTCTTTTGTCACATTGTTGTAACTTTCATTCAGTCTCCCCACTTCACCTTGACCGCATCTGAACAGTGACAATATGTTTCTTGTTCTTCTCACTTTTCCCAGCAAGGATCACTGACAGCCTCTTACTTTGTATTTCTCAGCTTTTCAGACAGTGATTTTTTTCCCCTTGTTTCCCCCCAGCCCCTATCATTGCTATTTGGAGAGAATTTGTTTCAATTTCCATTTTAAATGTGAAATGTTTGAATTAGCTCATAATGTCTCCCAGCTTGGAGAAGAAAGAACAGGTCTTTTAAAAAGGGGGAAAAATACTTTTTTTTTTTTTTCAAAATAAAAAAAGAAAAAAAGAAAAGCTGAGAGTAATCTTAAATCATTTTATACTGCACATAAAACTTGAAAATAATGAGAGCTCTTCAATTTAGAAATGATTGAGGTTCTAGGAGTATGAATCAGAGAGAGCTGTAAAATTATTAGAACACTACAGCATCTTTCGTAAGCATTTCAATTCAGAGGTGATCAAAGATTCTGGACTTGCAGAGCAATTTACTTGGCATTTGCAGGAAAGCCTCACTCTTTCAAACTGAAGCACTCTTAACAATATGAAGAACTCCAATAATTTTAAATTGATGTATACCATACACGCCTAGAAATCCAATTTAGTCTTTAAATAAAAACATTATAACTTCAGAAGCATGAAAGGCCCACCCACAACATAACAGCAATCTAGCCTTTCCAATTCACATGTCAATTCAGCCTAGCTGTTATTTCTCCCATGCTAGGTTTTCTGGCATGAGGAATTGCTGAAAACATTATAGAGAAGTATTTTTTTTTTTTTTAACCCTATCCTTTGGGCTTGCTTTCTGATTATCTATGAATTTCTTCCTAAAACCTGTGAACTTCTGGACAGACAGGTTGCAAACTGATTTGAAAGGCATAGAATCATAGAATCATAGAATATCCTGAGTTGGAAGGGACCCTTAAGGATCATCAAGTCCAACTCTTGACAGCGCACAGGTCTACCCAAGTTCAGACCATGTGACTAAGTGCACAGTCCAATCTCTTCTTAAATTCAGTCAGGCTCGGTGCAGTGACCACTTCCCTGGGGAGCCTGTTCCAGTGTGCAACCACTCTCTCTGTGAAGAACCCCTTCCTGATGTCCAGCCTAAACTTCCCCTGCCTCAGCTTAACTCCATTCCCGCGGGTCCTGTCGCTGGTGTTAATGGAGAAAAGGTCTCCTGCCTCTCGACACCCCCTTACGAGGAAGTTGTAGACTGCGATGAGGTCTCCCCTCAGCCTCCTCTTCTCCTCTCCTCTTCTGAACAGGCCCAGTGCCCTCAGCCGTTCCTCGTACGTCTTCCCCTCCAGGCCTTTCACCATCTTCGTAGCCCTCCTCTGGACACTCTCCAACAGTTTCATGTCCTTTTTATACTGTGGTGCCCAGAACTGCACACAGTACTCGAGGTGAGGCCGCACTAGCGCAGAGTAGAGCGGGACAATCACCTCCCTCGACCTGCTAGCGATGCCGTGCTTGATGCACCCCAGGACACGGTTGGCCCTCCTGGCTGCCAGGGCACACTGCTGGCTCATATTGAACTTGCTGTCTACCACGACCCCCAGATCCCTCTCTTCTAGGCTGCTCTCCAGCGTCTCATCGCCCAGTCTGTACGTGCAGCCAGGGTTTCCCCGTCCCAGGTGCAGGACCCGGCACTTGCTCTTATTGAACTTCATGCGGTTGGCGATCGCCCAGCTCTCCAACCTATCCAGATCCCTCTGCAAGGCCTTTCCACCCTCATTCGAGTCCACGACTCCTCCAAGTTTGGTGTCATCAGCAAACTTGCTCAAAATGCCTTCTATTCCTACATCCAGATCGTTTATAAAAATATTGAAAAGTACTGGCCCTAAAATGGAGCCTTGAGGGACCCCACTGGTGACCGCCCGCCAGCCTGACGCAGCCCCATTCACCATAACCCTTTGGGCCCTGCCCGTTAGCTAATTGCTCACCCATCGTATGATGTTTTTATTTAGCTGTATGCTGGACATTTTGTCCAGTAGGATCCTATGGGAAACCGTGTCAAAAGCCTTGCTGAAGTCCAAAAAAATCACATCAGCTGGTTTCCCTTGGTCTACCATACGGGTGATCTTATCATAAAAGGAAATCAGGTTAGTTAGGCAGGACCTACCCTTCACAAACCCATGCTGGCTGGGACCAATGACTGCTTTGTCCCCCAGGTGCGCCTCAATACGTTCGAGAACCATCTTCTCCATGATTTTACCAGGCACTGATGTGAGACTGACAGGCCTGTAATTGCTAGGGTCTTCTTTCTGACCCTTCTTGAAAATCGGCACAACATTTGCCAGCTTCCAGTCTACCGGGACCTCTCCAGACTCCCAGGATCGTTGAAAAATAATTGAGAGAGGTTCCGCGATGACGTCCGCCAGCTCCTTCAGCACCCGGGGATGAATCCCATCCAGACCCATGGACTTGTAGGGATCCAGGTGGAGTAGCAGATCCCGCACACGTTCAGGGTCGGTTGGGAGTTTGTCATCCCCACCGTCCCGGTCCTCCAGCTCATAAATATCATTTCTAAATACTTCCTATGTATTGCGGATTTAAACCAGAAGACAATGTTTATGCCATATCAAAGATGCAATATAGTCTCAACTAAAAAGTTAATTTTGTTGACTTTGTTTCTAAATAAGTATATTTACTCTTAAGGGAAATATAAAGTACAGTGAATTCTAAAACAATATTGATAGAGCATGAAAATAAAATTGTCTAAATTAAAAAAAAATAAAAAAAATTGTCTAAATTACACAGGAGTAGTGCCTTGAAGGTCAATTCTGAAAGTATCATATTCACTGGTGCTATAAAGACATCAACACAAACTTGAATACACCTGGATAGTGCTGGTGATGAGTGGTGTAACAGATAGAAGTAGGAGCATTGTCACAAGTTGATTTTCTGCCATTATTTTTGATTTTACCAATTGTTACTAGCTTCTCCAAAGTGCAGCATGATAAAACAATTTTAATTTGATGTGAACTTCTGGACTTCATCTACTGTAACCCCCAGCACAACAGAGGGCCAACACAGAACAGGTTGCTTGGGATTTTTTATAGTCTATATCTGAATACCTTCCAGGATGCAGTTCTATAAATAATGAAATGTTTCTTTATCTTGTTTTTCTTTTCATGTTCTGATATTTGTTTGCATCATTATTCTACAATTAGCAAATTTTAGATTTCTTATCTGAAAGTCTATAAACAGGCCTGTTTCTAAGGATACAACATATCTGTGAAATATTACTATGTTGTAAACTGATGAAAGTGCCCTTGAATTGTTTATTAGTACTATTGGAGCTAATGTGATCTATGATAATAAGTCCATGCTGTTCCCATGGGCTATAGCTTAGCTTCAGGACTTAGTGGAAGTGTAACTTGGTGAAAAGTTACTGGAGACAATGATGTCTACAAACCCTGACAAAATGTCACACACACAAAAAGGAATTAGTAAATTTCTACCCTGAACTATGCCAGACTCATTGTCAGACAGCAAAAGTGCTTCCAAGTATCCATCATAATGTTCTCAGGCTTGTAAAATGAGTTTAGCCCCTTGTGGTAGAGACTGACACCAACTAACAGAAGATGCATTTTAAAATATGTATTCCCTTTTCTTGAAAATAGGAAAGGACACTAAATCTCACCAGAAGCTATTAAATAATGCAACCTGAAGCATCTGTAAATGACCAATTTTATGACAAAACTCAAGGACCAAGCCACAAATATTGGACCTAAAACTGCATATTTCACATGCATCTTAATTTCTACCAGATTTGACCTTCCTTTCCCATGTTCACTTTGTGTGAAGGTTGAAAACAAACTTGTGGAAACATTAGAAGAGCAACTGTTGCCAGGGTTTCAGAAGGAAAACTATCTGTATGTTCGATATGAAATACACACATGCTCCAAAAAAAGGGATATTACAAATGAGCAAATATCCCTAAATTTTTCTTTTACCTTAATTTCTCTTAACTTCAGGCTTAAATGACATTTAAAAGTATATAATGTATATATTTTTGGGGGGGAAAAACACTTTTGGCTTAATATAGAATTTAACTTTGAAGCTCACCTATGGAGATAATAGGAGCTCTACAGGAGAGAATTTAGATACTATCTTTCCTGATGTTATTCCAGGGTAAAGCTCAGTAAGACAAGGTCATCCAAACAAAACAAAAAATTAGTTCATGCCATTACAACTATTTTGTGGAGACGTCATATCACTCATTATTTTTGGGGGGAAAAAAAATAAAAATAAAATTTAAATGTTCATGCAATCACAGATACCTAGAAGTCTTAGTCTGTATATTACCTTTTGCCTTTCCCCAGAATTAAAGACTATTGTTCTTTGAACAGTTCAATCAGGTACTTACAATTTAGTTTCATACACAGTGGCTATCTAAAATCCGCTGCTTTCAGTATTGTTAGAAGCCCCAGGCCAGGAAAAAAAAAAGGTAAATAATGTCAGAAAAGTGTCAAAGGTCAATAAGCTTTACTAATAACTTAATAGATTTCCCTTTAGGATTCACCTCAACCTCTTAATATGTTATAAAAGCTAACCTGCTTAATGTCCCAAAATTTTAAAACTTTTTTTTTTTTTTTTCATGTGCCCTTTCTCCATGCTAATTCTAGAAGACTTTTAATTAGGGTATTGGGTTTATGTGGCAAAGCTTTGGTAGCAGGGGGGCTCCAGGAGTAGTGTCTGTGAGCAGAGCCCAGAAGCTGTGCCATGTTAGATAAGGGCCAGTTTGAGCCAGCTCCAAAAGGGACCCACTGCTGGCTAGAGCCAAGCTATGGATGTCTAGGAAAGAAGATTCAAGAAAAGGAAAAAAAAAAAACAAAAACAAAAACAAAACAACAAAAAAAAAAACTGTTGCACCAGAGTAGCTGGGAGGGAGGAGTGAGAACCTGCCCTGCTGCCCCCAGGGTCAGTGCAGCAGGAGGGCAGGAGGTGCTCCAGGCATGCAGCAGCACTTCCCCTGTGGCCCGTGGAGAGTCCCCTGGTGGAGCAGGCTGTCCCACTGCAGCCCATGGGTCCCACATGGAGCAGATCTCCACGCTGCAGCCCCCCCATGGGTGGAGGAGCCCCCAGTGGAGCAGGTGGATGTGGCCTGGAGGAGGCTGCGGCCCATGGAGAGCCCCTGCAGGAGCAGGCCCCAGGCCGGAGCTGCAGCCCGTGCAGAGGAGCCCACGCAGGAGCAGGTGGTGTGGGGAGGGATGCCGCCCATCCATGGGGGACCCGTGCTGGAGCAGTTTGCTCCTGGGGGGTGGATGGACCCCATAGTACGGAGCCATGTGGGAGCAGTGCTTGAAGAGCTGCTGCCTGTGGGCAGCCCCCACAGGCTCAGTTCCAGTAGGACGGCATCCCGTGGGAGCAACCCCACAGGGAGCAGGGGCAGAGAGGGACTGTGAGGGAGCGACGGAGGCAAAGCATTAGAGACTGACCACAGCCCCCATACCCCCTTCCCCTGTGATGTTTGGGAGGACTGAAGAGGGTGGATGGCAGGTGGGGGTGGGGAGGGAGGTGTTTTTAGTTTGTTTGTTTGCTTGCTTGTTTCTCACTGCTCTAGCTTTTTAGTAATTGGTAATAAATTACATTAATCTCCCTATGTTGGGTCTGTTCTGCCTGTGACAATAAGTGTTGAGTGATCTCCCTGTCTTTATCTCAACCCTTGAGCCCTTTTCCTCATATTTTCTCCCCCTTTCCCTTTGAGAACAGGGAGTAAGAGAGCGGTTGTGGTGGATCTCAGTTGTCCAGCTGAGTAAAACCACCATAACTCGTAAAAATGGCCTCTCTTAGACCACTTACTGCTTTGGTTTTAAAATGTTTCTGTACATAAAGAACAGAAAAAACAGTCTTGAACAAGGAAATTGTTCATCCAAGTCAACAGCAGTTATCAGCTGCCTTTGCTGTATGTTTCTCCAAAAGGTCTGTTTTCTTGTAGTTTCTGGTTTGTTTTCACTTTCTGTTAAACACAATGGAAATAATGTTTTACATATTCCCATAATTCAAAAATTCTGAAAGGATTTCACTGAAGTTTTCCAAGTAAATTCTTTGATTGTGAAGAGCATCCATGAAAAGTTGCAATTTCAGTCCAAAGAATGAGGGCTACAGGAGTTTATGAAACAAATTTAAGACAAAAATATCAAAGGGCTTGTAAAAGAAAGTATTTGTATGTGTACCTACTCAGTGATCACTCTTCAACCCGTCACAAAGTAGAGTTGTTTTTGCCTACTGACTTACCAACAGGCTGAATAGAGTGCCCATTTCTGAGGCCTTCTTCCAAGACCTTATAACTAGAGGCAAATTAGGTTATATTTCTATAAGATAAACTTTTCCATTCTTTAAAACACATATTTAAATTGTGATATTTTGTAAATACTATCATTCCCATATTAAATATAAGACCATAATGAAAACAAAGTACTGAAATTTGCACTAGTTTAGTACTGAGAATCCTCACTACAGTCAGCAAGAATTTACAGAACCTGTGTAAAGCTGTAAATCTGTACACAAGGATTTAGCATTTTGATTCCTGAAGCAATGTATAAAGCAGCAGACAGTAGAGGGTGTGATTTCTAATTTAAGAATTCCTCCTATATTATGGAGATAATCCTATACTGTAGGTGCTATTTTGCCATTTCCTTTCATCGTAATTATAGGCAAAACAAACGTGACCTGAGAACATCTGTTTTGTTACTGTAAAAAAGGAAAGGGGAAAAACAGTGAGGGTGGGACAGAGAATGCAGGAAGAGGGTGTTTGGGGCAATTTTCATGATTAATATATACGGGCATTAAAATTTTTGCAAGGCAAATCTCAAAAGGAAAGATGTTTAATTGGTGCTCTGTTAACCAGCATCTATTAGCCTGTAAGTAGACAGGGTCCTTACTTCTTGAAGATGTGGCAGGAGGCAGAAAATGATCTAATTGCTCTCACTGAGCATGGGAAACGAAAGATTAAAAATGAACAGCTAGAGGAAATTCAAATGGGGCACTTTTACTGCCATTAAAAGATGGCCCTTCAGACTATAACTCGAGACACTTTTCTTGAGGTTGAGATTGACTGCACAGCCATACATGATGAAATGCTATTGGTCACATCTTGTTTTCCAAATGGTGTTCCTCTCTTTGTGCTTTTTCTCCTCCTGAATCCTTGGGTATGTACATACATACAGTAGAATATGCAACTTCTGGCACAGGCAGTAAATGAGTATGTTTCATTATGTATCGGTGATTGTTCTCAGAATACTCCTGGTCAGGGTGGGAATGGTCCTTCCATGTTCCTACCATCACATCTCTTTTTGCAGCTACAAGTCTGGATGCCTACCTGTAGCATCTCAGCTGAAGAAGGGCATATATATTTTCATTCTACACGCCTTTGCAGAGGAATTTCTCTTCCCTGATTTTAGCTGTCTGAAGGTTTGACAGAGAACTCAGTGAGAGCTGCAGACATCTACAATGACCTATTTACATATGAGTGTCTATAGACACACAAATATGATCTGAACTATGAGATTTGGTTCAGTTGACTATGCTTTGGTATCTAAAGCCATTTGAAATGTCATGGGATATCTAAGGTGTATCTGATAGGTCCACAAAGATGACCCAGAACATGCAGAAGACGTACATGCAGAGGGGGTTGTTCCTTGGCATCTCAGATACTGCTAGACCCCATGACAGGATAGCTGAATCAGGCCCCTCATCAGCAGTCTGTGACGTTCAGAGAACTCATCAGACCAAGTGCAATTTCTGCACTGTGGTGAGCTAAATAGCTCTCTAGGCTCTGATAACTACATATCCACTGATTAAATATCATCCACTGAGCATATATCCACTGAGCATATACGTCAGCAGCAGCCTTACAAACCTAAAAGGAGCAGGATTTAGGAACTGACATGTAAATCAGGGTCAGGAGCTGAACCTTGCTGTAGGTGCCTAGGTCATTTTTTTTCTGTTATGGGAAGTCTTACACCTACCCAAAGGGCAATAGCCCAGCCCAAAATTCAAATCTAAGACAGGTGGGAGGATTCACTGCTTGGAAGCATTCCTCCTCCCACCTAGTAACTTTAAGCCAAGCTGAGATAAATGCCACAAACCAGCAGAGTGCAAACATTTCCACAGAATCCTCCATCTGACATTACACATGTAGACTAAAATGCTACATACAAAATTGTGAGACAGAATCTTTTAATGATCAATTACATATTTTTAAATATTTTAGTTACTTTAATGCACCTGGAGTTATTTTAATGCACCTGACACAATGAAGGAAAGTACATGCAGCTCTCTTTCACTGCTCAGAAGTTATTCTGGGAACCTTTAAAAATTGATGTCATCAAAACAGGACTACATGTAACCACAATCCTTTTTTCCACTTTGTTCTTCTTTAAC